>NW_019174920.1:260938-363244 GCF_002260705.1 Seriola dumerili
AATTTTATTCAAAACTGTGGACTGATGTTGGAATAACTGTTCAGGGCTATTAAACCTAAAACTGTTTATTATTGTATATACTAGTGGATATTTTAGGTGCTAAGGGTGCGAGTGTGTGGTCTTCAAAACCATTGCGCTCAAGGAAAACTATTTACAACCACTTGACAATGGACACACTCTATGGGCATCGTGTTGGGGGCATGCCCGCGAGGCTAACAAGAGGCTAGAGAAGGGTAATTTTATGTGTCAAACACTAACTGTCTTCATTTTTGGCGGGCGCTGAGTTTTTAGGCTTCCACTTAGGTCGGAGGTCAGATGGTGAAGGAGCGAAGGCCAGCAGAGCCAATCAGAAGACGACAAAAACACCACATTGCGCACATTTCTCTCTGTTTGTATCTGTTATAAATACACTGGATCAGCGGAAACAGTTCAGGTTATTCAGATCTGTGGGACTGACCCAACACTTGTTAATTGGTTAGGGAAATACACATCTGATCCCAGAATGTTGTTCATGGCGGTTGTATTTTGTTCATTGCCGTTTTTTGAAAGATTACCTAAACACAATTTATACTGAATTCCTTTGGTGTGGACATTTACTGTCTTTTGTAGTAATTTTGAACACTGCACACACCCCTGTGGGGGCGGTGAGGAGTTTTTTCCTCAAATAGCAAAAAAACTCCTTCACTCGATACAGTTTTTGTCAATGACTATTGTATACTTGTTATGAATATACACAAAATCTCACACACATTGAGGGAGAGTCATTTCAAAGAACGATCAAGAATTATTTGAATGCGAAAAAATTTGAAAGAATGCCTAAGCCATACTCAGCATCTATATGAGCAACTTCAGCAGCGGGGCTTACATTTTTGCTAAAAGTGATATAAAAGTCAACTTTAAAGAAAATGAGTCACATGCGAACACAACTGGAAATTAATATCACGATCAGCTTTAACAATGCTCCAAAAATGTAAGTGAAACTCAAAAGACAACTGAGTTAATTACTACTATCACAATTAATTTTTGATGTTAGTATTAAATTCAATGGAATGAGATGACCTCCAACTTTTTTCGCAAAGATTAAGTTATGTTAACTTTACTTTTTTATTAAGAATGTACTGTTAGGTTTTACACAGTGCACCTGATGAAACAACATCTCGATCTGGCCTTGTTCCCGTTCTGCCTGATCCACTCCTTCCTCGGTGCATGAACATAGGCTTGGGGGCTCTCATCATCCTTTGATAGGTGCTGTGGTAATACTGCCAGGCTGAATTCTGTCAGGATAGCGCCCCCTCAGCACAGTCCACACAGCATATTACGATATCTATTAAGATATCAGCACCATTCCCCTGGGGTGTTTGACATACTGATCAAGTCCTGCAGTGGGCAGAATTCTCTTCCATTTCATGCTTTCCAGAAATAGCTTTGAGATCAAGCATTCCCAGAATTGTAGCAATTGTCCTCCTCCTCAAAGGCTGTTATCCACTTTCCAGCCCCCTGATGTATAAACGGCAGACACTGTATTAAGCCATCTAAGTCCACTTGTAGCCAGGGGCATACTGCAGATTCCGGCCTTTGGCAAGCAAGGGGTTACATTTCAGTCAAGTCCTCAAGCACAGATGATGTAAAAAAGACCACCACTCAAGGTTTAAGGTGGGCACTCCATTCAACCATTCCTTTCTCCTTTTTCTTTCCTGAAGGCAATTGATAGTAATATGCCAGCATTAGGGGACCAGTAGTCCAAGTAAACTGGTCAGACAAACTGATGAGCTCCTCGAGATCTTCTTCTTGACCCTTTTGTCCACAAGCCTCGCCTCAGTGGATTTTTCTGGAGGCTCCCTCTTCAGCTTCACTTGTTTTATCCTCTTCGTGCCATTTCTCATCCCATTGATTACACTCTGCTTCACTTTTCCTGATTTTCTTGTAAAACCCAGACGCATGCCTCCCCTTCTTCAGAGGTTTTTGGCCATGTGACCGGGATCTCCTACTCCTCCCCAGCTCGAGCTTGAGCAAGCCTTGTCAGCTCCGCTGATGGGTAAAGTAGTTTCCTCACTGGCATTTGGCTGGCATATGGAGGAGGAGGTGTTGGGTGGGGACCAGCTCATCCTCTCCATGGTCACCGCAGCTTTCACATGCTCTTCATGGCTTCCCCCAGCCATTTGCCCTGCTCCTGAAACAAGGCCAGCACTGCTAACTCTCTTTTTCTCTTCTGCAACAGCTTTTGCTGTTCTTATCTCTAACTTCAAAGGTCCTAATCAACATCTCCATTTCATATACATTGGCGTCTACATCAAACCTGCCGTCCAAAGGCCACAGTGATGGATTGTATTTAGTTAGCTTATTTTCACTTATGTGAATATTGTTGATTCAGGTGCCAATATTGGATGTTTGTTACTTACAACACAAACCTAAATGTCCACCAGCCATGAGATGTTGTTAGGAACCAACCCTTCTGCGTTCTCTAGGAGACATGGCCAACTGCTAGCACGTTGTTGTTGCGCGCTGATGGCTTAAAGCCTGTTCACCTTAGTCTGATTCTCTCTGTCTGTCCTAGATAACCTGTTCATGTGGAGCTCAGGAAAAGGAGAGAAACCAAATGAAAGTAATTAATAATGTCGTTGAGATGAAGAGGTAAAAATGTAAAGAATATGATCACACTTTCCTAATAAAGTGCTCAGTGAGTGTATGTGACTGTCCAAATGATTGACAGTTTGTGAATGTGGCTTTAGTCAGACTAAAGCCTGATCACATTAAACTGAACAACTACTGTGGATGTTGTCCCTTCACCTTTCCATTTTAAAACAGGGACATTTACAGTGACCAGTGATTCTGTCAATGAACATGAACAACAGTGTTTTAACACACAGACCTAAAGTATTATTCTGCTGCTATTCACTGACATGTTGCGAAACTAAATTAAAGACACCAACACATATCATAACAGCCGAGTAATGAGCTTCACTTCACCGAACACTGTGTACATGTGCACGCTCTTATCTATATGATAAAATTAGCCTCATCTTATTAGCAGTTAGCATGGCCCCAGCTGAAATCCCTGCTGTGAAACCTCAGACTTCTCCTCAGTGTAACAGTAACCTCATTAACTATTCTCACTGAACTGATGTGTCAAGAAAACATTCTTATTATGTATACATATAATGTATACATACATCATCTCAAACATTTGTCATATATCTATGTTTTTCCATAAAGACCTGTGTTAACTATGTGCAGTATGTGACTGTGATAAAGTGAACTCCTCGTTCTGCTTCCTGGAGGAGAACAATGTGGGCATGTGTGTGACCTGATTAACATGTAACTGGAGCTATTGACATCATTTAGCCTGAAGCAGCAGGTGTGAGGAGAATGGAACAGTCTCTGTCCGTGCTCATAGTTCTGGTCCTGGTGTGGTCCTGCAGAGGCTGGGAGGCTCCAGACTTCTGTCATCAGCAACAATGTCCTCAGTACCAGGGTGGTTGGTTCACATCAGGGTACGTTTCAGAGCCATCCACACTCTGGTCAGTGGTCTGCTCCTGTTCTATGTGGAGAGACAGCTCTGTGGTTCTGCTTTGTACAGGGTTTTGAGGAGCGTCTGTATGTTGCCACTGACTGGATCACCACCAAGGTAGACAGCCCTGAGGACAGTGACGTGATGGCTGCTTACTCCAGACTGAAGCATTACGGCCAGAGACAGAAGGAAGCAGGTACGTCAGGGTCCAGAACCAGGTTTCACTTTGCAGTGGTTTGGTGATGCTAATAGGTAACTGTGAACATATAACTCATGTTAAATAAAGTAAAACTGGGATAATAACACTGTTCTTGTCCCTGTGTCTCCACTGAAGCAAATCAATCAAGACTTGATTAAATGGAGACATACAGAAAATATTAATTAACAATCCCACACAAATAAAGTACTGTTTGTAGTACACCAATTTACACACAAATAGGTGTGAGAAGTCAAAACTACACTTTATTTCAGTGTCAGGTAGTATTACAGTTTGTGTTGTGTCAGAGAAATCTCTGAATTAGTTCAACTTTTACTGCTAAGAAATGTGCTGAAAGTTCTTCAGGTTTAGAAGTTTTAAAGCTTTGAATTCATCAAATCTTTAAAAAGGTTTTGTCCCCAGGAAATCTGAAAAACATAAAAGTATAAGTCTGACTTCAATTCAAAGAAATCTTTGAATGTGCACAACTTTTGAGAAACTCTTTAATTTCTTACAGGTTTTGTAACAGTTTGCAAGACAAACTACTGTGTGGTTTTCTAAAACATCTTTAGTCTTCTTTTAGTGCTGCTTATAGTTGTGTACAGCTCCTCAGCACTGTGTTGTTTCATGTTGGTCTCTCTCACGGTAATGAGATCCCCACTAACACCTGGCCGGCAACTGATCACTGTCTCAGAGGGTGAGAACGGTCCTGATCTGTCAATGTCCTGGTTTTGTTCCGCCGGGTACGACAAAGCCTGAAAACACTGATCCATCAGTCACAGTGCAGAGTAGACCTGAGGCCACCGTCTACGTCAGGTGACCAGTGGCTACAATTATCTCTCAGATCAATGTCTCTATGTTTTTGATAAAATCTACCCATGAAGAAAATGCATAAGTGAGGTGAGGTGAGGTGGGGTGGGGGAGTCAGCCCCAGGAGGGGGATTACAGATTGTATGAAAACTAACCAGCCACCAGACCACAGCCACTGGTTAGACATATCTACCAGAATGTCCTGTAACATCGGAAACATAGAGACAGAGGGAGTGGGACACACCAGCTCAGATCTCTCAGTGAATAATGGTTTTGATGTCATCTGACACTAACTGTGGTTCTACTGTTATCTATGTCATTGTTTCCTTGTCATATTAAAGGATATTTGCAGGAACACCAAGTATCAGCAGCGGTGAAACCAACGCGAAGATGCTCCAAGAAGCTTTGGACAAAGCTGGGAAAACCTTTGATCCCCACACTTATACTGGAGCTGGCGCTATGACTTCCTATTTATCTATTACTCACCACAATGAGATCTGGATCTACCCTGCCTGACGACAAGCACACATCATCACCTGAACCAGTTCATCATATGATCACTGTTTTTTCTGTATCCTCTGAAGCAAGTTCCACTGTTTTATTAGAAAGTTTGAATTAGTTCAACTTTTACTTCTAAGAAATGTGAGAAGTTCTACATGTGTAGATATTTGAAGCTTTGTATTCAACAAATCTTTTAAAATGAAAAATAAGCTTGAATTTCTATAAAATCTCACTTTAAGAAGAGTGTGTCACTGTGTTTTCTCTGAATCCTGTTTTGTTAGAAAGTTAAATGTAGCTGGCAAACTCTGTATTCTACGGCAGTGTTGGTGAAATGAAGGCTGGGACATCACTGTCAACTGATGTGTGGCCAGCAGTCAGACATGGTTGGATTCCACTGTTGTGTGATAGAAAACCGTTGACAGGAATGTTTGTGGTTTTTACCAGCAGATACTTTTTACTTTGGCGATGATTCAATGTCTTCACAAAAATGTGACGACTGTTTTCTTGACTGGTTAGACTGGTTTGTGGCAAAGAATTCAGCAGTCTCACAGCGAGCATGTTTCAGTTGTTCTGTTTACATAAGCTACAACTATGCACCTGATACATGGCTGTATTGCTGTGCAGCTGCCACACTGTCATTATTGGTGTCCTAACATACTATTTCAGAGGGAAGTTCATCTCAGAATCTTATTTGTGAATTTTTATTTCAGTTACTGGATCTTATTGTGAGAATATAAAGTTATAGACATATATGTAAAAGTGATGAGCCAAAACACTGATCTCTAGGTTAAAGGTTAGATCTCTAGGTCACTGTATCACAGTGTAAAGAAACCTTCAGTCCTGTACATAAGATTGCATCAATCAAGAGCAGAGTCTCTCAACATGACATTATTTAGTTTTAGGTTAAAACTTACACTTTTTGTTGTGGACAACAGGAGAGGAGCAGTTTTTGTTTTCTTTTTTTTTTTTGCTACAAAGGACCTTTATGTTTTATTAGAAATTGGAACACAAAAAACTTTTCCAGATGAAGAAAAATAGATTGGTGCAGCCAGGCTCCAGTTGGCATGTGATGTCGGATATTTAACACCAGATGGTGCTGTAGACCTGACTGAAGCTGAATGACATTTATTCAGCCATGAATAATAACTTGTTTGAAAAATGTAGAAGCTTTACAAGATCAACAGTCTCATTAGTTTTTTACAGACACTGATCTACAACTGATTACCACGCTGTTTACCAGCAAACATTTTACTCTGGTGATGAATACTTGTTGTCTGATAATGCTCCAAACAGATCTGCTGTAAATTTAAAAATTCACACGTCTTCAGCTCAGATAATAAAGACTCTTATCTTGTTTGACTGTGTGGTTAAAGCCATGTTGAACAGTTCAGGTTGGCCCTCCATCTTCCTGACTGAACAAAAGATTTCTCTCACAACAAATGTGACGACTGTGTTCTTCACAGGTTAGACTGTTTATGCAAAAGCATTCAGCAGTCTCACAGCGAGCATGTTTCAGCTGTAAGCCATCATACAGATCATACATCATACAGATACATACAGATACAGACATACCGATACAGATACAGACAGATACATATGCAACACAGATATAGACATTGAGGTACATACAGATACAGGTACAGATAAAGATATCATACTGAGCAGACACAGATACATGCAGATACAGATATACATATACACTATACATAGACAAACATACAGATACATATAGATACATATACATACAGATACAGACTTACAGATACACAGAGATACATGCAGATATATACAGATACATATAACTACAGATTCATACAGATAAAGAAACATACATATACATAGAAATACAGATACATAGAAATACACTACTCAAAAAAAATTAAAGGAACACTTGAATCACACATCGGATCTTGATTAAATAATTGCTGAGTTGAAAATCTTTACTGATGTACACTGTATAATTTGTTGAGAACAAAATGACGCAACAAAGGTCAATGGAAACCAAAATCCTCAACCCATTGAGGGCTGGATTCACAATCATAAGGAGCCCCTAAGGGGACATGGGGACAGGACAGGATGCGGTGGCTTCTATTTCCGTGAACTTGGCACGTTTGTCTCTACGGTTTTCAGGAGCTTGGCATAATTGCCCATGCGCGACATCCACCTCTAGACTCCAATGGGCAGCGGCACAGTGGACCATCAGCTCCTTGGAGAAAGTAGGTAAAGTGTACATCTTGTCAAAACTTTGTAGTCAATCTCTTCCAAAGTGATTACTGATCCATTTAAATAGGAATAAACAGAGGATTGTGTCTGAAAACAAAATTATTCCAACTTTATGGGCAAGAGTGTATATATCTGTATGTATCTGTATATATGTATCTTTATCTGTATGTATCTTTATGTATCTAAATGTATCTCTGTATTTGTATATCTGTATATTTATTCACCTTAGTCAGATTCTCTGTCTGTCCTAGATAACCTGTTCATGTGGAGGAGGAAAACCATGAATGAAGTAATTAATATGTTGTGAGATGAAAGAGTAAAATGTAAAGAATATGATCACACTTTCCTAATAAAGTGCTCAGTGAGTGTATGTGACTGTCCTAAATCTCATCTGGATACGAGACACTTGAAATGATTGACAGTTGTGAATGTGGCTTTAGTCAGACTAAAGCCTGATCACATTAAACTGAACAACTACTGTGGATGTTGTCCCTTCACTTCCATTTAAAACCGGAACATATACAGTGACCAGTGACTCTGTCAATGAACATGGTGACATCACAACAGTGTTTTAACACAGACCTAAAGTATTATTCCTGCTGCTATTCACTGACATGTTGTGAACTAATAAAGACACAACACATATCATAACAGCCAGAGTACATGAGCTTCACTTCACCGAACACTGTGTACATGTGCACGCTCTTATCATATGATAAAATTAGCCTCATCTTATTAGCAGTTAGCATGGCCCAGCTGAATCCCTGTTGATGCTGTGAAAACCTCAGACTTCTCCTCAGTGTAACAGTAACCTCATAACTATTCTCACTGAACTGATGTGTCAAGAAAACATTCTTATTATGTATACATATAATGTATACATAACATCTCAAACATTTGTCATATATCTATGTTTTTCCATAAAGACCTGTATTAAACTATGTGCAGTAGTGACTGTGATAAAGTGAACTCCTCGTTCTGCTTCCTGGAGGAGGAACAATGTGGGCATGTGTGTGACCTGATTAACATGTAACTGGAGCTGTGACATCATTCAGCCTGAAGCAGCAGGTGTGAGGAGAATGGAACAGTCTCTGTCCGTGCTCATAGTTCTGGTCCTGGTGTGGTCCTGCAGAGGCTGGGAGGCTCCAGACTTCTGTCATCAGCAACAATGTCCTCAGTACCAGGTGGTTGGTTCACATCAGGTACGTTTCAGAGCCATCCACACTCTGGTCAGTGGTCTGCTCCTGTTCTATATGGAGAGACAGCTCTGTGGTTCTGCTTTGTACAGGGTTTTGAGGAGCGTCTGTATGTTGCCACTGACTGGATCACCACCAAGGTAGACAGCCCTGAGGACAGTGACGTGATGGCTGCTTACTCCAGACTGAAGCATTACTGCCAGAGACAGAAGGAAGCAGGTACGTCAGGGTCCAGAACCAGTTTCACTTTGCAGTGGTTTGGTGATGCTAATAGGTAATGTGAACATATAACTCATGTTAAATAAGTAAAACTGGGATAATAACACTGTTCTTGTCCCTGTGTCTCCACTGAAGCAAATCAATCAAGACTTGATTAAATGGAGACATACAGAAAATTATTAATTAACAATCCACACAAATAAAGTACTGTTGTAGTACACCAATTTACACACAAATAGGTGTGAGAAGCTCAAAACTACACTTTATTTCAGTGTCAGGTAGTATTACAGTTGTGTTGTGTCAGAGAAATCTCTGAATTAGTTCAACTTTTACTGCTAAGAAATGTGCTGAAAGTTCTTCAGGTTTAGAAGTTTAAAGCTTTGAATTCATCAAATCTTTAAAAAGGTTTTGTCCCCAGGAAATCTGAAAAACATAAAGTATAGTCTGACTTCAATTCAAAGAAATCTTTGAATGTGCACAACTTTTGAGAAACTCTTTAATTTCTTACAGGTTTTGTAACAGTTGCAAGACAAACTACTGTGTGGTTTTCTGAAAACATCTTTAGTCTTCTTTTAGTGTTGTATAGTTGTGTACAGCTCCTCAGCACTGTGTTGTTTCATGTTGGTCTCTCTCAGGTAATGAGATCCCCACTAACACCTGGCCGGCACTGATCACTGTCTCAGAGGGTGAGAACGGTCCTGATCTGTCAATGTCCTGGTTTGTTCCGCCGGGTACGACAAAGCCTGAAAACACTGATCCATCAGTCACAGTGCAGAGTAGACCTGAGGCCACCGTCTACGTCAGGTGACCAGTGGCTACAATTATCTCTCAGATCAATGTCTCTATGTTTTTGATAAAATCTACCCATGAAGAAAATGCATAAGTGAGGTGAGGTGAGGTGGGGGTGGGGGAGTCAGCCCCAGGAGGGGGATTACAGATTGTATGAAACTAACCAGCCACCAGACACCAGCCACTGGTTAGACATATCTACCAGAATGTCCTGTAACATCGGAAACATAGAGACAGAGGGAGTGGACACACCAGCTCAGATCTCTCAGTGAATAATGGTTTTGATGTCATCTGACACTAACTGTGGTTCTACTGTTATTATGTCATTGTTTCCTTGTCATATTAAAGGATATTTGCAGGAACACCAAGTATCAGCAGCGGTGAAACCAACGCGAAGATGCTCCAAGAAGCTTTGGACAAAGCTGGGAAAACCTTTGATCCCCACACTTATACTGGAGCTGGCTATGACTCCTATTTATCTATTACTCACCACAATGAGATCTGGATCTACCCTGCCTGACGACAGCACACATCATCACCTGAACCAGTTCATCATATGATCACTGTTTTTTTCTGTATCCTCTGAAGCAAGTTCCACTGTTTTATTAGAAAGTTTGAATTAGTTCAACTTTTACTTCTAAGAAATGTGAGAAGTTCTACATGTGTAGATATTTGAAGCTTTGTATTCAACAAATCTTTAAAATGAAAAATAAGCTTGAATTTCTATAAAATCTCACTTTAAGAAGAGTGTGTCACTGTGTTTTCTCTGAATCCTGTTTTGTTAGAAAGTTAAATGTAGCTGGCAAACTCTGTATTCTACGGCAGTGTTGGTGAAATGAAGGCTGGGACATCACTGTCACTGATGTGTGGCCAGCAGTCAGACATGGTTGGATTCCACTGTTGTGTGATAGAAACCGGTTGCAGGAATGTTGTGGTTTTTACCAGCAGATACTTTTTACTTTGGCGATGATTCAATGTCTCACAAAAATGTGATGACTGTTTTCTTGACTGGTTAGACTGGTTTGTGCAAAAGAATTCAGCAGTCTCACAGCGAGCATGTTTCAGTTGTTCTGTTTACATAGCTACAACTATGCACCTGATACATGGCTGTATTGCTGTGCAGCTGCCACACTGTCATTATTGGTGTCCTAACATACTATTTCAGAGGGAAGTTCATCTCAGAAATCTTATTTGTGAATTTTTATTTCAGTTACTGGATCTTATTGTGAGAATATAAAGTTATAGACATATATGTAAAAGTGATGAGCCAAACACTGATCTCTAGGTTAAAGGTTAGATCTCTAGGTCACTGTATCACAGTGTAAAGAAACCTTCAGTCTGTACATAAGATGCATCAATCAAGAGCAGAGTCTCAACAAGAGTCATTTATTTAGTTTAGGTTTAAACTTAACTTTTTGTGTGGACAACAGGAGGGAGCAGTTTTTGTTTCTTTTTTTTTGCCACAAAGGACCTTTATGTTTATTAGAAAATTGAACACAAAAAACTTTTCCAGATGAAGAAAAATAGATTGTAGTGCAGCCAGGCTCAGTTGGCATGTGATGTCGGATATTTAACACCAGATGGTGCTGTAGACCTGACTGAAGCTGAATGACATTTATTCAGCCATGAATAATAACTTGTTTGAAAATGTATGAAGCTTTACAGATCAACAGTCTCATTAGTTTTACAGACACTGATCTACAACTGATTACCAGCTGTTTACCAGCAAACATTTTACTCTGGTGATGATACTTGTTGTCTGATAATGCTCCAAACAGATCTGCTGTAAATTTAAAAATTCACACGTCTTCAGCTCAGATAATAAAGACTTTATCTTGTTTGACTGTGTGGTTAAAGCCATGTTGAACAGTTCAGGTTGGCCCTCCATCTTCCTGACTGAACAAAGATTTCTCTCACAAAAATGTGACGACTGTGTTCTTCACAGGTTAGACTGGTTTATGCAAAAGCATTCAGCAGTCTCACAGCGAGCATGTTTCAGCTGTAAGCCATCATACAGATCATACATCATACAGATACATACAGATACAGACATACCGATACAGATACAGACAGATACATATGCACACAGATATAGACATTGAGGTACATACAGATACAGGTACAGATAAAGATACATACTGATGCAGACACAGATACATGCAGATACAGATATACATATACATATACATAGACAAACATACAGATACATATAGATACATATACATACAGATACAGACTTACAGATACACAGAGATACATGCAGATATATACAGATACATATAACTACAGATTCATACAGATAAAGAAACATACATATACATAGAAATACAGATACATAGAAATACACTACTCAAAAAAAATTAAAGGAACACTTGAATCACACATCGGATCTTGATTAAATAATTGCTGAGTTGAAAATCTTTACTGATGTACACTGTATAATTTGTTGAGAACAAAATGACGCAACAAAGGTCAATGGAAACCAAAATCCTCAACCCATTGAGGGCTGGATTCACAATCATAAGGAGCCCCTAAGGGGACATGGGGACAGGACAGGATGCGGTGGCTTCTATTTCCGTGAACTTGGCACGTTTGTCTCTACGGTTTTCAGGAGCTTGGCATAATTGCCCATGCGCGACATCCACCTCTAGACTCCAATGGGCAGCGGCACAGTGGACCATCAGCTCCTTGGAGAAAGTAGGTAAAGTGTACATCTTGTCAAAACTTTGTAGTCAATCTCTTCCAAAGTGATTACTGATCCATTTAAATAGGAATAAACAGAGGATTGTGTCTGAAAACAAAATTATTCCAACTTTATGGGCAAGAGTGTATATATCTGTATGTATCTGTATATATGTATCTTTATCTGTATGTATCTTTATGTATCTAAATGTATCTCTGTATTTGTATATCTGTATATTTATTTGTCTGTATCTGTATATCTGTATGTATCTTTATCTGTATGTGTATGTGTATGTGTCTGTGTATATGTATTTATATGTATGTGTATCTGTATGTATCTAGATAGATAGATAGATAGATAGATAGATAGATAGATAGATACTTTATTTATCCCCTAGGTGAAATTTGTCATCCGCCGGGTGGTTGGTATTGTCCAAGATGGCCCCCATCTTACATTGCATGCATCTCAACAGTCCGGAGTGAGTCAAGACTCCTGCCAAGCACATACACAGCTTTTTTGACCATTTTGTCCAGTCTCCTTGTGTTCATGCCTGAGATATTGCTGCCCCAGCAGACTGCATATACAGAATAAAAAAGAACACTGGCCACTACTGGCTGATAAAACATGTGCAGCATTTCAGTGCAGATGTCAACGACCCTAGCCTCCTAAGGAAAAAGAGGTGTGACCTTCGATTGGTGGAAAAAATATGAAGTGTTAAAAGTGGTTGAAAAGCGAAGTTAGACTTACTGCTTCTGGAAAGGTAAGCTACTTGGCTACAAACCTACTTGGCTAACAAATTTTACTCTGCAGTAGCTATACTCTACTGCAAAGTAAAATTTGTTAGCCAAGTAGGTTTGGATGTATAGCTACTGCAGAGTAAAATTTGTAGGTTTGTTGGTTTTTTTTTTACCTTGCTAGCTAATTTTAGTTTACAATTGCCTGTACACTAATTGTTTGTGTTGCCTCAGCTTGGTTTGCTGTGTAACAATAGCAGAGAAATTTGTTGATAGCTCGGTTGCTCGTAGGTAACTCAGTAACTTCAGCTAATACAACCCACAAGGCTAACGTTTATTACTGCTTGGACAGTCGTCAGTTGTGGCAGATTTCTACTTGGTTTGCTGTGTAACAATAGTGGAGAAGCTTGTTGTTAGCTCTGAAGCTAATATGTGCTGTAGTTATATGTGCTTAATTACTGTAGAAAACAAACTCAGTAATGCTAACTAACTTTACAGCCAAGTGAATGACAGAGAAATGAAGCATTAGATTATAATGTTCATCTGTTCTTTCGTAACTTAGTTATGAGAGAGACTACTCCATATCAACACCGTCCACAATCGATGGAAAGCGACCCTCGCCCCCACCATTTTTGTTGAGCATTTCCAGGAGTTCATCTGTAAGGTAACGATAGCAGGATAGTTAGTTTCGCATAGGTGGTCGCTTTATAGATATCAAAATATTCAGATAAATGCTTTCTTTTTGCCAGGGATGATGCTAATCTAGGTGGTGTACAGCGACTGGAGGAAGAAAGCCCTCCTGAGGAAACGATTCTTCATTAATTGGAAATGAGGTTTGTGCCCAGTTATTCTGGCTATCGGGTGAATTGGCAAGCTAACTCACCCGTATCCAACCATCCAGATCTGCATTCAAAACATGGTTATAAGGGGCATCACAATCACTTAGCTTATTCATTGGTGTCTCACACTCATAACTGTCTTGGCTACCAAAGGAGTGAAAGATGCCCTCAAGGCACCCATCATTCTAGCTCAGGTGATTCTGAGTGAATTGCTCACTCCAATAGAGCTTACAGTTCATGCCATCTTTCATCAGGCTATCAAAACTAATAAATTTCACATCTACAACTATGAACTCATTTATTATGTTGATGAACAATTGCAGCTCAACATGAGTGTGAATATTTATTGAAATTATATTTATTTAATAACATTCAAAGTGTCACTATCCACAATTTTAGTTTGCCATGACTAACTAGACCTTTAATAATATTATATTTAAAATATTCCTAAGTGTGTTTTTTTTTATGAAGCTCTCTCCTCCAAATCTATAGCCGCTTTATTCTGATTGTGAGTTTCATTGATGTCATGAGTGGTACATTGTGACCACTACCTTCAAGTGTTCATAACATGTGATCTCCGTAGTATGTCTGACACATGTGGAGGAGTTCAACAGCCTCCATAATGCAACGTAAGTTACTGTTTTTTTTTTAAATAGATTAGTTACAAACAAAGGCTTGCATAACTAAATGTTTATATGACTAAGTACTCTCCTCACTTCATTCTGTAGCATTGACTGGCAAGATGAGATCTGGTTCCTGAGGAAGAAAATATGCCACTGTTGTCATCTGAGGAAGATGTGACACGAGAAGTTAACAGTGACCCCGCGGCCCAGCAAAATATATATATGCTGTTATTACATTGTGAGTGGTAAAAAATGTTTTGTATTGGACTAAAATAAAGCATTCTAATAACCTCAACCTTGCTGTTGTTTTGTATTGGACTAAAATAAAGCATTATAATAACGTCAACCTTGCTGTTTCTGTATCACAAAACAAACCAAGCTGAGAATGGGGTGAATGTAAAAAAAAAAAAAAAAAAAAAAAAAAGTATATATATATATATATATATATATATTCAATACATGTTAAAATATTACAATATACACAATTGAAAAATTAAAAATAAATACAACAGTGTAAATGCAGGTGTAAAGTGTTAGTTAGGCCTAAACCCTACTTGGGCAAAAGACTACATATTGGCCATGAGGATCTGCAAAACACTCCCCAATCTTCAGGACAAAGTAACTGGGGATCACAATCCTGCTGCAACCCCCTTCTTGAAGAATGTACACATCTATGTAAGGCAGCATGGATATGCACCAGGGCGGCTGCATCTCTGCATCTATTGGCATCTCCAAGCACTTCTGACAAACACACCAATGTGGCTGTCCAGGGAAAGGATGGTCTGGACCTGAGGCCTGCCTAGTGTTGTGACACGTGTAAAGAAGATCAAGCTAGGGTCCCTGTTGAGGCAGAACAGGATTGTTTCCAACAGCTCCTTTCAACTAAGTGCTTTCTGAAAGGACTGTTATGAAATATTAATACATAGTCATATAAAGCTTTGCTGTGGTCAAATTACATTACATGATGACTGTGTTTCGACCAAAAAGTACCTGGAATTTTAAGTTCTTTTTTAGTACTTTTCTTCAGGAACTAAAAGGTTCCTGTGGTCCATTACTGTCTGCGTTTCCACCACGGACTAAAGTCCCAGTAAGATTATACAAAATTATTACTTGACATTACATTATTCACAGCACTTTGAGGACAAAATGTGATCGAAAATACGGAACAAATTGCGTTCCGTATATATTCAATAGCCTACAGGACGCAGCATTTTATTATTTTCAAACACGTGACGATCCTGTATTATATGTGACAGGTGGCAACCCTAGCCACTCCGGTTGTTGTGGTCCTTTATTTTTTTGTTCAGCAATGCACCCACACCCCCCAAAGTTCCTGAACCTTTGGAAAGTACTACCTCCTGACCATGTACCTTTTTGGGGGTCGATCAATTCCCCGAAACACAGCCTATCAGTCTCAACACTGGCAGTTTGAAGTTCTTGCACACGTACTGCTTCATCCACAGGCAGACCAAAGGCGCTAGCGCCTCTCTCTCGTCTGCCGCAATAGAGCCCCAGCCTGCAACTCTCGCTTTTCCCTGACCACGTCCAGTTGTTTTGTCTGCCTGATGTGAACTGTAATAGAATTAAAACAAATTAAAACAAAATTCTGACTGACAACTGCAGCTTCATAGCTTTGGTGATTGAAAAGATGATTTCTCATGACCGAAAGATAAAAAAATGTACACAATCAGAACAACAAGTTAACACTTCAATTTTGCTGGTTTATTCGTACATGAAGGACAGGTCTGGTGCAGGGTACAACAAGTCTCTTAGTTAATGAAAAAACTTTTAACTGCTTATATAGTGTGTTGCTCTGGAGGATGTAACTAACATCTGTTGACCTGGAGACCTTCACCACTGTGTGTAACTTTTATTACTTCCAACCCCACAAAGGGGTGCATCACTAAAGTCTGGAAGTGGCAGATGTAGATATACAACAAACAACAATATAGCAATAAAACCCAGACATGTAATGGATCCTTTGGCAACCTGTTCACCCCAAAGGTCAGCAGCTTACCTAAGGTATTCATTCTTCACATCCTAAAAAACAAACCACCTAGGTAATATTTATTATAATAATAATATAACACTGTACTCATTCTAAAGTTACACGTGTAATGTTTTGTTAGAACCTGACTTCAGCAGATGGCTGGAAAGCTACATTTATTGTCAGTATTTGATTTTACTGTGCTTACCTGTTTGGGGTAGATGAGCCACTGCTCAAACCATGTGGACCTGTTGCTTTTCCAGGACGTAGCCTCTTGAGCTTCGCCCTCACCTCCTCCACTGTAAAGGACAGGAGACTTGACCCCAGTGTGGAGGGAGATGCAGCTGCAGTGTCAGGTTGTGAAGCAGATGGCGTAGGAGAAGCTGCAGCTGAGGCAGTGGAAGAGAGAACAGGCGAGGCTGTGTCAAACCGTTCCTGTACAACAGTGTTGAATCCATTGGCCTTGTCCACAAACCTCTTGCCTGGCCAGTGATGGTCCTCATCCCCTTCCACGCCTCTTCCTTTTGTAGTCCGCCTGATGTATGTACTGTATCTGTATGTATCTATATGTGTCTGTATCTGTATTTCTATGTATCTATATGTAGGCAAATCTGTATATATCTGTATGTATCTGTATGTATGTATCTGTATCTGTATCTGTATCTTTATGTAGACGTATCTATATATATCTGTTTGTATCTGTGTCTGTATGTATCTGTATTTATCTGAATGTATATGTATCTCTACAAGCCATTCTTTTCGACCAGAGGAAAACACAAGAATTTGATATGGAGTCTGCTCACTATAACACATACACTGCAGACTGTCATTGCAGTGAGAGGTCTTGTTGAAAATTGTACTAGTAAAGTAAACTGAAAGCCTTCACCTTACTGTGGCTGTACTAGTGTGCTTTGTCTGCTGCTATAACAGTATATTTCTCTCACTAAATAAGTAACAATAAACATTATCCTACATTTCTTTTTCACACTAGCCAAACCCTCTCTCAGCTGTTTTGTTATCTTGTTAATTTATCACTAGCTTTAAAACTGCTGTGGCAAACATGTATGCATGCAGCAAAATAATGAAAAGAAAAAATCAAATAGTAGCTTCACATCCATTGAAAATGGGTTTCTTTATTCTGAGTCAACGACAAAAAACTTAAAAACTTTACTTGTAATTAGCAGTCAATCTGATTGGCAATCAGTAACAACAGCTGCCATGTTTGGATTATAAAAAGGAAAAATAAATTCTTTTGGAAAGCAAAAAACAATATCATTACCTTATTGGTTGGAAGTCATATTGAATCTTAAACAAATGTATACATGTCGGTTTGAGATTGTGGTAGCACAGAATTGGTAGACAAAGGTCACTCAGCTGTCAGATTTATTTTGACTATGCAGAAAAAATATCAAATGTTCAGTATATGCAAAGTTCCATAACCAATATAAGAAAAAACAAACTTCAGTAGTGCTTCGTACAGGGTAAACAATAACATGCAAAATCTGTATAATGCCCACTTACAGTTATTGTTGTTATTTGACACCTACAGAATTTCAAATCAAAACAAATTATACATCTATATTTCTTTTTGAAATACATAAATAAAGCAGGTTAACTAAATATTTTCCACCTAAACATTGTCACATTCCAAATATGATGCAAAACCAAAGAAAATATTTTGAAAACTGACACTGTACATATAATGAAGATGGTGTTAACGTTTCGTTTGAATTTTGTTTGAGTCTTTTTCCCCAATGTGAGGGATGTCCATACCAAGGATGTCCCTGCATCATTAAGGATGCAAGCAACATTGAGGAAGATCATTACAGAAAAAATCTGAAATTTTCACATGGGGAAAATCACTTTTGGAAATAGCTTTATGTTATTGTCACCAGTTTGAATTATTGACATATTGATATATATTGAACATAATTTCTGAGAAACTATATTGTGCATGTACTAGTTTACCATGGCTCTATAATAACAATGAGCCTAGGCCACTGTTGGTATGTAGAACAACCAATCAGTGGCATGAATCAGAGTTGATGAATAATACCCAAGTTATGAATTTCCATCTACAGTGGCAAATAATGCTCTCGGGGGTGCTCCAATGCAGAAAGTAATGACCTTAGACCTAAGAATAAGGAAATTGTCTTTCTAGTTATAAACAAGCTACCGAACTAAAACCATGACAAATAGCTAGAAAATTGGATAGATAATTGATCAAAACTTACATTTCTTCCTTGTTTGCATAAAAGCAAGCCAAGTAAATAAGACAAATGAAGAAACTTTTTGTATAAAAAATGTGTTTGTTCCATATTTGTGCAAAAAAGAAATGTAAAATTTCAGGCAGAAAGTAAATTGACGCGTTCAGATAGAAAATGTGATAAGATGTAGGCCCAAATTTTTTTCACATCAACCAACTGTCCAACTTTCCTCTCAGTTCACTTTTGATGTTTGGAAGATGATATGAACAGTCCAAACACATCAACAGCTTCAGACAGAAGCTGAAGGGAGAATGGGGAGAGTGAAAGAAAAATCAGGGGAGTGTATCTGTAAAGTAAATTACCAGATGAATGTTTCGATAAGTTATTTTTTCAAGGACAAACAAACAACAATAAACAAAATAAAATTGTTTGCTAATTGTGGTTATGACACCATTTGCATATTGCTGAAGGTCACTGCAGTCACATTTACAGACAAAATACAAGGAGATTGATACAATTAAACCAAAACACAATTAAATACACAAATCAATAGTAAGCAAGTGGACAAAACATTTAAAATGTCTAATTGTTCGTGTTTTGTCTTTTTCCTGTGATTTTCATTTATGTGTCAAACTCTTGACTTAAATTTAAAAATGAATAAGTGGAGCTCACCCACTAAATAGGTTTTGTAAGTACACTTGCACCTGTTGAAACAAGGAAACATTTATTTCAATTTCAAAGTACTAAACTGAAAAACTGGAAAACCAACAAATAAATAAAACTGGAACACAATTTTGACAACACCTGTCAATATGACATAAGGAATGCTTCTGTACATTTGATCTGAAACAGGAAAGTCATTATTATTACTAGTTTGTGTTCAACACATGGGCAAAAGGCATTTCTCTCAGGGTATTTGAATGTTCTAACAGCCAATTGTGGTGGGTGTTTTTTCTTTAACAAAGAATTTATACTTTGAGTGACAAAGCAATAAATAATTTTAAAAATGCCCTTGTGAAAGTGTTTGAGTCAAAAGGAAAAAAATCTGTATTTACATGCAACAGTAGTCGTATAGCATGTTATAGAGCCTGAATATGCAGCATGCAATTTCTGAAACTAGTAAAGAAAGTGTTGATTTACAAGAGGAAGTTTTTCAAAAACTATAAATGTATGAAGGAACAACTATTAATCACCCTTTGTTTTTCCCCTGTATGTTTTTCATCTATGCAATATATTTACAGACTGTAGACTGTATTTCTATACATACAATACATACAATTTCTCTTATATTGTACAATACTTACAATTTACAGCATTCAATTGTGATGTCATTTGTATTTTATTATATTTCATATATGACATATTATAGTATTTCCACAGTCATTCAAATGTAATGTAATATGATGTAATAGCTGCAAGTAAAAGTATTTTTAAAAAGGCAGTATCAAGAAGGAATCATCAAGAGGGTCTCCCTTTGTTTTTTAGTTTTTCATGGAAACACATGGCATCTATCTGCGCTGTGAGCTGCTCTGAATTCTTAATCACAGTTGCAGTATTGATGTCACATTAAACACAACAAATAGCATGTGCTAAGTGTCCATGACTCGTTCTCAAGAGTTTATAGATCAAAGTGTGCGCAGTCATCATTAATACGTCAGTAGGTACACAGACTGTACCTAGGTACATTGTCTCCCTGTGGCTGTGATGGTTGTACTTCTCAGTTTTATTGAGGTTAATCTGCTCACTATACCACTGGAGCCTTCAACATTACGGGCCCTGGGTCCAGCCACCTGGAAAAATGTTGAAGTGCCAACTCCAACTCACAGAGATCTCCAAATGTCTTCAGCTTCTGTATGCAGCTCCTTGGAGACAGTCTTGGGTTGCCCTACTTCTTGGCCAGTTGGAAAGGATGTTGACCCTTTAAATGTATGTGTGAATACAATTTAATCAATTCAGAAACACAAGCAAAAGAAATAAGGGAATTAAAATTTGGAATCAATAAAAGGTTATTTCTCATTAGTCTTTGATGTCCAGTGCATTTTACAGATACTTATTTATACTGTATCAGACAGAGAAACAGATAAGACCAGAGAATAGGCAGACTGGGGACTACTGGTTCAAATCCTGGTCAGCCGGTGGACTGTCACATCTATAAACATCTATCAGATTTTTAAAGTTTTTTTACCAGTCCCATCATTGGCTTCAACAGCCCCCTGTGTGTGCCTGTCTTTCATGTGAGCTAGTCCCAGTGAATAAGTCCAAGGTTGAATTTCTTTTTCATGTCTGACTGTGGACCAGAGCCAACATTGGTCTGGCTTTTCTGAGTAGGAGAGCCCTAGCCCTAGCTGCTAAAGGGTCCAACTTGACTCAGGACTGGGTTTTATAATGTTACATGTCTGTTTTCATTAGTGACGGCTTCAGTAGACAATGATAACCTTTGCTAACTTGCAAATATTATGAATTTGTTCAGCAATATTGCTATTGCTAGCTAGCTAACTATCAGCAATGCTGTGGAGCATATCACAGCAATGCTAGCGTGGGCTAATGTTTGTGTCTGGATTGTTTTTGTTGGCTCTCGTGTTCACACTGGGCTTTGTAACACTGTGGTGAGAAGATGGAAGATGAAGGAATAGGTGCGGTGTGGCTGAATGTGGGCCTGGAGGTGTGGCAGACAAATCATATTGGTGCTCTATGAGACATCTAGTTGCAGTGATGATTGCATACAGAATCTTTAAACTGTATGATGTTAAAGCTCAGGTAAAGATTTCCCTTTATTGTTTTGTAAAATTATGTGTCTTGTACATCATGACCACAGTGTTCAGTACATTAGATAAAACAATAATTAATAACACAAGATGTATATATTACTTAATGTAATTAATCTCATGGGAATCTCTGCTTCTCTCCCTAAGTGTAGGTTTAAAACATTTCTGAAAACAAAGCCAAAAGCCTCAGTAATGTATATTTAATTATGATATGCACTTTGCAGGGCAATCAACATTCTGAACATTTCAGAACATATCTGCAGTTATGTATCTACAAATATATGTCAAACTGACAGCCAGCTGGTGACTAAGGCATGAGATAATGTGGGGTACTGTGCATCAAAAGCACATTGTTATTTATTACGTTATTATTTATTTCTGTCAAGGATCCAATAACAATCTCTCATGGTTGTCAACATCAAATCCAGGCAGAACAGGAACAAATGTTTGTCAAATATCAGCATCATATAATGGATCAAGCTTCACTCTGGTCAGTCCATCCATTTCTTTAACACTAAGTCACTTCATAAGGTTAATGAGGTTAACTAAATTAGTACAGTTACACCATAGATAAAATGTACTATTCTTCTTGATTTAAAAAGATCTCCACTGTCCAAGCAGGTTATAGCTTTCTTCATAAATGGACAAGACAATGTGAGGGCTGTATACTAAAAGGCAATCCACAAACACTTCAGTCAATACGCAGAACCTGACAGCCATTAAGCAGGAAGTGGTTGCCCATACAATTTGGCAAAACTATTTACAGTGAATTGAAAAAAGTGGGAATATACAAGAAGCTAAAAAAAGAGCAGTCCTGCTGTACAACGAAACATTTAGTTTTGAGGGTCTTTCATGCCAGAAGTTTAAAGCTTCAAATGGTTAAGACATCTTGGTTGACACCCTTCTCCATGACACAAGTTTTGACACAAATGTTATCAGCAAACTGTGATTGTCAGGACTACTTTCCTTGTTAACAATCAGACCTCAAATAATTTAAGGCTGTCCCATAATTAACACACCACTTGACCACTTTGTGTTGTAAAATGTTGAGTACATAATGTAAAACAACATAACAACTTGTACAGTTATATAAATTTCTATTTTTGTTTTATAAAGAAGCATTGTGGGAAACATGTACTGGTGTGGGCGTAGTGGTGTTTGTTCAGTGTGTACAATGTAGTAATATGTAAATCTTGCTGTGCCAGCTCATCCAAACCACTTTCCCCAGCTATAGATAGAGTTCCTGGTGCAAAAACCAGGATACTATCCCTCACTATCTCCCCCTCCACCAGCATTACTAGTTGTATTGTTTACCATTTACCAAAACTGGAGGATTTGCTGTCAGGAACTACATAGCCCAAATTTTGGCTATTTAGCTAATAGCATGATTAATTGATGTATACAGTTATATTTATGACCATTCCTATTTTACTGCCTTTTTGTCACTCCATAGTAATAACAATCAAAAAATACAATGTACAGTAGTTATTAAATACACAATACAATACACAAAATGTTACTATGTTATGAGTATCTGTTTTTATTACTTTTTAAATTACAGTATCTGCAGTTATTATGTTATGCACACTTATTACATTATTAGTTTTTACAATACCCATACTTCATGTCAATCTGGCCATTACATATCAAAATATCTGTCTCTGGACCAAGGCTGATGGACCAACGCTGCCCACCTTAGCTACTATATCTATATTACATCTCTTAGTATGGTGACAGCACTAAATCTGGTATTTTAAGTCTGTATATTAAAGATGAGCATGTGACCAAAACCAAAATGCAGACTTCAAAGAGTCATAACTGTGTTAACATTTAGTGAATTTGAAACTCATTTAGATTCACTGCTTGTCCATGTTTTACTTTATCAAAAAGAGGAGGGTTCAACTAAGACTTTCTAAATGCCAATACATAATTTTCCCAGCCCCACAACTCAGTGCAGCATGGTCTATGACAACAGAACAAAACAACATAATGCAATAAGTTAATAAGCATTATCCACTTCAAATTATGCACAAATATCATGCATATGCAGCAACATTATACTTTTTGCTTAACCAGTCATATTAAAATAATGCATAGATATAAAAATCAAATATGTAAACACTATCATTATTAAACGATCTGTACATACATTTTGCCATATCCTTTGGGGATTTTTATTTTTTCCCCTAAGTATAACAGAATAGGGAAAAGTTTTTTTTTTAAAAAAAAAATAAATATTCTATGTACAATCACATCAGCCATTCCAAAGTTATTGTCACTGCAAAAAAAGCAAAAGGCAAAAAGATATCAAATGTTAGTTCAAACAACATTGTGAAGTTTGCATACAGTATGTGAGCTACTACAGCGATGAGCAGCAAAACAAGACAGTGTCACACTCTCCAACTTACTTTATTCCAACATCCTGGTACAGGTAAGCCATCGTCCCCCTGGAAAAGGAAAAATCTGATGTGAAACACCAAATACTGTACACTGCAGAGATTAACAAAATTATCATGCAAGTGTGAAGCAACAATGCAAACAAAAGTAGTTCACAATTCTCTTTATAAATAAATAAATAAATAAAAAAACATTTGAAACCAGCATTTTACTTTCTAGAGTAGTGAAGTGGTATTTTGGCTAATTCAGGCTTCTGGAAGTAAAAATCACATTTTATTTCTGTGTATTCAAATTAATGACAGATGTTTTGCTTCTTTTTACGCTGGTGCAAGGAAGTGTTATTTTCCCTGTACTTATATAGATAAGTACTATGAATTATTATTATTCATAGGAATAATAATAATTATTGTACACTGCAGATAATTATTATTATTATTACTATTACTATTATTGCTGCTGTTATTATTGATAGAACCATTGGGTATGGTTATTATTATTGATATTTTTAGTACAATCAGTCTTTGCTTAAATACAACAGTATGTATACAGCTATTCCTGGTCTCTTTCTCTCTGTGCTATACAAATAAAATTGAAATGAAATTGAATTGATTATTTCAGCAGCAAGCACATACATTTACTTAAACCTGAAGGGAAAAAGCCACTTATATTTTACTCATTCAGCATTTAGGGTTGACACTTTCATTTGTATGGCTGACCATTTGGTAACATATAAAAGCAGTGAGAGGTTTCGCAGAGGCATATAAATTGCTGAATGAGACTTTGGATTAAAACAGTAATTAAGTTGTCTATTATTCTTTTTTAATTTCTGTCAATGTAATGCATTTCATCATAATTCTTATTTTCAATGGTAATATTTTTGTAGTGAAATAAATTGTCATCAACAGACAACAGTGTAGAATGCTCCATTAATTGACACAAAATTCAATTTGCAGAAACCACATAACACATTCATCAGTTCACTTTCAGATTAATTTGTTAACGATTTGATAACGTATTTTGTTTGTAATTGCAAAGACAAAACATCCTAAATTTGCTACACTCGCCACTGATCTCTTCTATCGCATCAGTCATGATTATTGTAGTATTCATCTATTTGCTATAACAAACTGACATCATAAAACAGATTATCATTTATTTTCAGGTTATCATCAGTTAAACAGAATACCGTATTCTTATATTAGGGAGCATGAAGGATATTGTTAAAAGAAACTTTTACTTCCCATCCCATATTATATTATACTGTATATTAAACACACAATTCATAATTTTGGAATGTGGTCTTATTTAATACACAAATAGTCCACAGTGACACAAGGTGAACATTAAACCAAAAATATTGATCTTTTCCTGACGTCAACTAAACTACAGACAGGATGTGAACCTCGGGCTCTGGTGTCATATTCATGCACTTGGTACCTGGACCATCCACTCTGACCACATCCCCACGACTCTGAATGTTGTGCTTCATCCATTCCCTCCTGCCATATTTGCCAGTACATAAATGGGAAACCAATTTATCAATATTTGAACCTAATTTGTGGGAGACAGGGTTGCTACATCTCACAAACTCTGTTTTTAATATGAATTTGGAGATGCTTTGAGAATTGACTGTAGATGAAAAGATGTATGTTCGACTGTTCGAATGTTTAGATAATGACATAACTCCTGAAACTGCCAATGTTATGAACAACTGTTTAAAGTAACATTGAGTTGTCTGTTGTCGTGTGCACATTTAATTCTACAAACTCATCTCCAAACCAGTCGGCAAACAGTGGAAACAAAAGCAGAAACCATGACAATATACTTGTTGCTTTACTAAACTTAGAAGTGAGAAGCGAAGTACTTGGTGAGGCTAATGAAGTCTGAAAATGGAAATGTAACCTTCCATGCTAATACCAGGACTCTGCTTTGACCAAGTAAATTCATCTGTGGTATACTGTTGCCTGGAGGGTTGAATAAATTCGTGCTCCATGCAAAAGATGGTGTGGAAAACTATGGAAAAGCTCTAATATAATAAATATTACAATTTCAAGGCTTTATTAGAAAAATGATTATACTGATTATGTAATTGGTAATATTAGTCACAATCATACATCTACTGTACATCTGAAGTTAATATAGAAAGTTTTACTTGTAATGATGGAAAGGTTGAGTTAAAGGAGTATTTGTTCTCAGGGGGAAATGCTTGTTCATGTTAGTTCTATAGGAGATCAGTTGGAAAAATTCTGACTTATTACGTGATTCAACTACAGTAAGTATGTTTAAACTTTCATGCAAACATGCATGTTTAATGTGTGTAAACTGCAACATCTGAGCGCCCACAGGCAGGTGTGTGGTTAGAGATAGCTACAGACATGCTAGGAAAAGTCAAGGGAAAGAAAGAGCACCATACCACAGGGCAAGGGGCATCCAGCCCGTCCAGGCCTGGCAAGCCTGGTTCACCTTTCTCCCCTTTAAAGCCACGGAAACCCTGTTTGTGAAATCAACCATTTAAAAAAACGATGTTGCAGCTCATGTGCAGCAGAGGAGTGTGTCCTCCACTCCTTGATGGTAGGAGGATCTCCACTTCTGTCCACTGGGTGACTGGATGCAGGTTTCCTAAGCATGCAGGCAACCTGGGACTGACAGGAATGGGGATCACTGTGATGAGTTTGAAAGATTTATAAAGCTTTCAGTGTGGGGTGTGATGACCAAGAGTTTCTTTCATAACAACTTTGGAGTTACTACACTATGAGAATGAGTTTAATGTAAAGATCTGCTGTCAACCTGAATACCAACAAAGTATTGGGTGTGGGATCAGGCTTGGATCATTTTGTGATGTAATTTGGGCTTGGGTCAAGTTTGAGCTCAGTCATTACTTCTTTGTGTTGAAAGGAGTAAGCTGAGGCAGCAAGACAAAATGCTTTGGAAATATTTTAATACTCATCAGCAGAGGCTACCTGATTCCTGTCTGTCTCATTCCTGGAAAAAAAGGCTCCTCAGGCAGAGTTCTGGTCCATTCAAGGAATTTTTCTCCCTGATAAATTTATTTTAAAATGTCCCCTGCGGCATTTCCTTTGCTCAAATGAAATCTTTTTGTTGAATCGTAGCATCAGCTACATATATCACATACATTATCTCCCCATATGTCTGTCAGGCTGCAGAAAGCAACTGGACCAAACCCTTCCTGAGTTTGATTAGAACCACTGAGTACCAGAGCCAAAGGGAAACTGCCTACAGAATACAAATCTTCAGCTGAAGCTCTATGGAATTATGTTGTATTCTAAAATAGGGCTCCTTCCCTTTGACTCTTGGCTATACATTAGACTACTGACATACCAAAGGACAGGGGGCATCTAATCCAGGTGCTCCTTGGTCTCCCTTATCCCCTTTGGCCCCCCTGTTGCCTTTCTTGCCCCTCTCTCCCTGCAAACAACAGCGTATTAAAAAAAGACAAACTTTAGTCCTCCTCATGAAACCACACATGAAGCAAATCTTTGTTTTTTTTTTGTTCTTAAATGTAATTTAGATAATATTAAAAATAAGTTATTTAGATTTACTAATGGAGTGTGATTTACTATTTTCAAAAGACAATATTATTTTTAATGTAATTTAGTGTAAAAGGAAGGTTAAGTACAGGGGGTTAGGGAGGAGAGATTAAAGCCAGTGCTCTTGGTAAGCAGGTTTCATCCAAGCATCCCAAAGACTACTACTACCTACTGTACATAAAAGCAGCTTTTGGAAGACTTGTGAAAGAGTGAGAAAGCTCAGTGAAAAGGCAGTTACATATACTCTCTTATTTTCTTCATGGAAGATATACTGAACAAAACATTAAGTATGAAAATCAACATATGAGGGAAACAGGATAATGCCCAAAAATAACAATAACAATATTGTTAATTTTCTGGTTTCCTACCAACAGTCAGTGCTGCTTTAAGATATTACAGTGTTCTGTCTCTTATTTGTTCTTGGGTTCATGAGGATGAAGGTTCCTTACCTTGACACAGTAGTTGTTTTAAACCCACCGTGATTGTTCCCTAACCCTGAAACAATGACTTATCTTATCTCTTTAAAGGGGAACTCTTTTTACACATTGAGTTCTATTCTAATGATCCAAAGCTAGGGCATTTAGGGTGTGCCGTGTCTTTTTTGCTATTACTATTATTTTTCATTATAATTTTGGGCATTTTGCCTTTATTCAGACAGTACAGTGAGAGATAGACAGGAAATCCAGGGAGAGAGAGAGAGGGGATGACATGCAGCAAAGGGCTGCGGGTCGGACTCGAACCGATGGCCGCTCGGGTTAGGACTAGGACTCAGCCTTAATGGCTCACCGAGGCGCCCCATCTTTTTTTGCTATTTTAACAGTGTAAAAAACTCCCTGTGCCAGGCACGTTTCAGAAGGGTTGTACTCTAAATTATTCATGGGAGTATTTTGGGCGTAAAATCCAATAAATCAATCACAGTGCCATCTCCCATTCCCTTTATAAGCCAGGTGCACTTGCACCTTAGCAAATTGCTATTATAATGGCGCAATGTATCACACTGAGATTCTGATGGCAGTCAGTTGATTACATATTGTGACTGACCAGTGAGTCCAGTCCTGACACAGGCAGCAGCTCTGTGACTGAGGGGCAAAGAATGGCTGAGCGAATCAACGTGCTACTCACAGCTCTAAAGTGAAGTAACAGCACAAATCACAACGTTAGAAATATTTTGTTATATGATGAGAAGTGAGAATAAATCTTCAGTTCATTATGAAACTGTCGTGGACAAATTTAGGTAATGAATGGGAAACACTGTGGAGGATTTACCAGGTAGTAAGAAAGAACGCTTCTCTGCAGTCTCATGCAAGAGACATCCATGACACATGACAATGTTATACAACTCACATGTCACAAAGAAGCTCCAACCTTCTGAGGCTGTATTGTAATGTTCCCCCTGACTTATCCCAATATCTAAAAGCATTTTGAGCTCACTCTGCTTTTGTGTAACAGACAGAGTGTATGAACTCTGTGCACCTGTTGGCACATATTACTCTCTTGACAATGAGCCCTTAAAATAACAGTAAACTGCACCACTGACTTAAGACCAGGTTTTTCCTGGTCAATAGTGCAATCACTTTCCGCTGCCTCAAGATCAAACAATGCTCCTGACCACACCTCATTATAATATAAACATGCCCATTGGTGCACAGATAGGCGCAAGTGTATTTGCTATTTAAACAGCTTGGGCACTGGATGGGAAAATGACAAATGTGTCAGTATGAAACTGGTAAAGACAGTTGTGTTACGCTTTGCGCCAGGTGTAAGATTGGGCCCATTGACTGTTTACAGGTGTTGGCTACTGTATGTGAAGAAAGTGGTATGAAAAATTTTGTGGCTCCAGGGGGAGCTGTGTGAAGTCTGATAAATTGTATTGATTTTGCTTGAGTCACTGTCATTCACATTTCATCAGCTGCTACTATCATAACATGTGACTGAACTGGTGGCAGCCAAGCTGCATTGTGGGTAATGAGGCACCAGGTTTTGACAAGGAAGATGAATGCATGGAAAAAAACAGACAGTAGCTCTGATTCTGTTATATCAGTCTTTTCTTTTGGTGTGTTGATTGTATAGCAGTACAATCTGTGGTGTTCATTTCAAGTTTGCAGTACTTGGTAAGACTTCATTTCTTACTGTAGTTTACAAGATGAGACTGAACAACTGCTTGATCAACAACAGAATACCTGCCCATGAAGGTCAAAGGCTGGAAGGGATCAGATAAAGAAATGACTACATTGGACTATATGATAAAACTTGCTGCAGTGTTCTCCCACTGCTGTCTTAGCATCACCTGCACAACTGAAATCTCATGTTTTAGACTGTTGTGGTTTGAGGCTACAGTATGAAATGGCTCAAATACTCAAAGTGAATTAATGTTCCTCACAATCAGAGATCAGATAATCACTATAACTGCAGTCTTGCTACTCATTGACAGAGCTGTTTTGCCACTAGGTAAATTATTAAGCTTCCATTTGCTATTTTTTTTGCAAATCATAACAAGGCTACAGAAATGGCAAATGAATTATTGGTACCTATTGTAAAGGTAATGATTATATGTTGATAACCTGACAATCTGATTACTGTGTGGAATCTAGACTAACAAATTAAAATGATCATCTCAGATTAGCTCAGAAACATGCTAAACTTTTGGTGTGCTAACATCTGAGTATAGCATACAATTTGACAGTGATGTGAGCACTGCTTGCCAATTTGGGGTATGGGTCATGGGGTCAGGGGTTGGAGGGACTACATGAAAGCTTGCAAGGAAGAGGGATTGTTAAGTAGGAGCAGGAAGAGTAAAGAGGATGTGTAAGAGCAGAAAGATTAACCAAGGTCAAGGTTTGTGAGAGGGAGAGAGGGCAACCCGGCAATAAACAGAACCACGGGCCACAGAGCAAGGTGGAGGGAAGGAAAAGGGGATAGGAGGACCTGTGGAAACAAAAAAAAAGACAGGACAAAGAGTAAAAGCACCAACACTATCCCATAGCTTTGTCTTCAACACCTTCAACTGGACAGGCATGTTGAGGTTTGTTTACATCCTGTACATTGAAAATAATAATTTCTTTTGACCTGAGGCCAGTTGAATGTGCTGAAAGGGCTTATGAAATGTGAATACTTAAAAGATGGGAGTGGAAATATTAAGAGTCACAGGTTAATGGGAAGGAAACAGACATTCTCTTAGAGGAGGGGTATGTTGACATTTAGAAACAGATTGTCTGATATAATGCAGACTGGAAATGAAATACAGTTTTCATATTGAGTGCAAATTAAAGGAATAGTTCAATATATGCTTATTTGTTTCATTTCCAAGAGTAAGAAGGTAGATATCAGTCTCATTTTTGTGTGATAAGCACAGAGCTAGAGTTTTTAAAGTAGCTAAAGGCTAGAAGAAGGGGAAAACAGCTAGTGTGACAGTGCAGCATCTCTAGGGTAAAGCATGTCACCTCACTGTGCCCCAAGAACTTAGAAAGCTGCTCACACTCACTGCACCCAACCAGCAATAACTACACCACGTAGCTCCCCCTACAAAGCACAAATTGTGATCTGTACATTGATGTGTGGATTTAAAAAAATGTGACATAATATATTAATTAGTGAGTTAAGGAATACAGCAATGAGGCATAAACCTTTGAGATTATTCTTTTAAGAGATCTGGCATAGACCATGACATTTTATAATTCTGTCAGTTTCAAGCAGAACCTGTTCTTCCCTAAAAGACACTATAAAATGATAGATATTTGAAAAAAAAATTAGAGGAATATTGAAAATCAATTCTAATTTGACTTGGAGTTGGAGAAAGTTGGAGATCAACAGGCCTGCAAAATCTGATCAGGGTCTCATGCAAGAGACATCCATGACACATGACAACGTTATACAACACACGTCACAAAGAAACTCCAACCTTCTGAGGCTGTATTGTAATGTTCCCGCTGACTTATCCCGACATCTAAAAGCATTTTGAGCTCACTCTGCTTGTGTGTAACAGACAGAGTGTATGAGCTCTGTGCACCTGTTGGCACATATTACTCTCTTGACAATGAGCCCTTAAAATAACAGTAAACTGCACCACTGACTTAAGACCAGGTTTTTCCTGGTCAATAGCGCAATCACTTTCTGCTGCTTCAAGATCAATGCACTTATCCCAAATTATCCCAACATCTAAGAGCTTTGCCAACCTACCTGCAAAATGTTGGGGTCAAGTAGCATGCAAGCATGCAAATAAGGTTGAGTGTAAGGTTGAGTGTAGAAAAACTGGTTGAAGTGTAAAATGAAATGTAGACATAAGAGCCTGAGTTCCAGTTAACTGGCACAACAAAATAAAGTCTTCAAAAAGTCAGTTTTGAAGTCATTACTCTCCCCTATGCTGTCCAAAAACAACAGGTTAAAAAAATCCATCTTAACATTAACAGACAGTAACAGCTGAGACACTTGAGACAACATCCAAACTCCAGGATAAGTAGTAAACATCACTGTGAGTCTTCAGTCTCATCTTAGAAAGGACATAGACTAAATTTGACAATCTTAGGATTTTTGCAAGGACTGCTATTTTGCAGGTCAACTTTCAGTCGGAACAACTCCACAGCCATCCTCTGAGCAGAGACTCTGTCCTGCTCCATAAGCTTCTCTAAGAGCCACTAATTTGGAAAAGTTGGAAAGAGCACCCTTGGCCGAGGAGACAGATGTTTTATTTCCTACAGGGCTCCGTCAATAACATCTAAACAAGCACCAACAGACTCAACCATGCCATTTGCAAGAGAGGCCACAGACTTTACCTTGGCCAAGATTTGCTCCATAGTTGCTAAGCCAGTTAGCTCTGTGGTACTAGCTTTATCACTGTCACACCGCATTGAGGTCTATTTGGGGTTTTGTCCCGTCTCCGTGTTTTGTCTTGTCATTTCCTGTTTTAGTTTGAAAAGTATCTCTCCTCTCGTTTCAGGTCACTTGCCCTTCCTCATGTGTCTTGGTCTGATTGCCCTCTGAGTGTTTTCACCTGTTCCCCTTGCCCAGTGTTTAAAAAGTCGGTGTCTCCCTTTGTCTTGTGCTAGTTTGTTTCGTCTGCATGCGTGCATCCCAGCTCTTCGTCACAGCCCTTGTAACAGCGTTCCTGAAGTTTTGTGTTCTTCTTCCTCCAAGTGAGAGTTTTGAGTTGCAAGTTTATATCCTAGTTTGGTTTCATAGTTAAGGATTTCATAGCCTTTTGTTTTCTCCGTGTGGAGTGATCTTTTGTTTACTTACCTTTTATAGAGTAGAGCCTCCAGTTGGCTGGAGAGTTTTTTATTTACAGATAACGTTTAATAGCCCATTGTGTTTTCCTGCTTTAGTGGAGTGATTATTATTTTGATATTTTTCATAGCCTCATGTATAGTGAGGGCTAGCTTTATAGCCTATTTATTTCTCCAATTGGAGGCGCTCTGAAGAGACAATAAAAACAGTCAATTGAATCCTGCATCTGTGTCCTGAGTCCTTGCCTGGTCATGACAATCATGTTGGTCCTTGTTGGATGCGTGTTGAGCACCTTTCTTCTTATTAGCATGTGGACCAATAGGTGCAAAAATAGGACAGGCTTTGCTGTGTTGCTGATTAGTGATCTCTACAGTAAAATATGACTGCTATTTTCAAGTCAGCTTGGAGGAAGTTAAGACTGCATCCAAAATCTAGAGCGGAGCACAATCTCAAGTGAACATCTCTATAACTATAATACTATAACTGTTTTAATGCACTGACATGAGACTGATATCCACCTTCTCTCAAAAGGTCTAAGTGAATCTGCATTAGGATGTCACACAGAGGAAAATAAAACAGGAGGATTGCTTGAGGAAAACATAGCTGTCTCAAGATCAAGATAATTTCTCACAATTATCACACTCTATATTTTATTTTACTTACACACACACATATATATATATATATATAAAAATTTTTTTTCTTTTTTAAATACAGATGCACAACAAACAAATACATTTGACATCTTGATCTTAAATTATTCAGAATCATAAATCAAATTATAAAAGTGAACTATCTGACTCATCTGGTTATCTTTTAATATGTGATATTTATTGATATTCAGCTCTTTATTTCACATTTTTGAGAGCATGTTTGAGGTCATTACAACTCTAAACAATGCAAATACCACCCTGACCTGAAATATATCTCACAAACACTAAAGTGTCTATGAAATCTAATGTGTATCCATTAGCTGTTCTGCTATGTTTAAAAATGGTTAAACATTACAGGTAATATCTTACCCTGTTCCCTTTGAGTCCTTGTGGTCCTACTAAACCCTGCAAAAACAAATGACAAATAACATTAGTGGCTTTGCATATTCCCTACACTTTGGGAAAATATGCTTGTTTGATAGTTTTTTTGTGAGTGCTCTGATACTCTGTCAGAAGTTTAGCAAAATGTTTTATAAACATGTTGCTTTCCATGATGTTGTTGTGATGACTATTTAAAATGGAAATACAGGCTTACAGGGATGCCTTGAGGCCCAGTTGGTCCTGGTAATCCTGCATCTCCCTTTTCACCCTGCAGTGAGAAAGAGAGAGAAAATCCAAAGTGTATATTCTTCTAAAAGTGAATTCATGACAATGGGATGGACGAACAGACGTCCATCTTTGGCATTCTTCTGGATGGAAGGATGGACACACCACAGAACAACATAATGTCTCCAGCCATGGCTGTCACTGGCACAGAGGCATAAAAACACACACATACACAGACACTCACTCTATCTCCCTTTGGTCCTGCTGGCCCTGGCACACCTGCTGGTCCTATTAGACCCTTTGAAACAAAAAATAGAAAGTAAATACCTCTCAGCAGATACAGACAGAAAAGCACTAGGGAAATTGTTAAATCAGTAAATCAACAAGCTGTCCGGTGGACATGGATATAATAATATGTAATTTTCAGATCCATTTTCCCTCACTTGGAGGGAAAGGGTTACATCTTCATTTTTGGCCCTGACACATGTACCATTAAAACACCAAGCTTGTTGAACTACTGTCCAAACTGTTAAAAAAGCAGGAAAAATGAATAAAATGTCAACAGCTGCATTTCTCTATCTGAGTAGCAGTCAGGATTGGAGAAAAAGATGTTGCATCTCAGGCATATCCAGTGCGTACAGTGTTGTATGCATACAGCTGTGTGAATGTATTATGCATGCAGTACGAGCATCCCTGCATGCTCCTTATAGATTCTGAGCAATAGCAGCTTTATAGCCAGCTTATGGAATTGGGTCAGGATGCAGGGAACTGTGGAGGCAGGATTGAGGACTGAGGATTTACATTATTATGGTGTCTGTGTTAGACAAGATGGAAGTTCAAAGCAGTACTAGACAACATTCCACTTTAATTGTCACAGGTAGCACTGAGAGATAATAAATAGATTTGAGGACGATTTGAAAGACTATTAGTGATGTAATGTAATGCATACAACTAAAATTCAAGAGAGGCCATGGTTGCTCATGATTTGTTTGGGCCACTGTTTGGGCCAAGGTTATGATGTTTTCACATAACCACAATTTGTGGTGCTAGAATATTATTACTCCTTTTTGTGACTGAAGGATAAGTGGACATTTTTGTTCTTGTAGGCCTTTTCTTGTTTATGAATTTCCACTCACATTGATTGCCCTGAGAGCTGCTTTAAAGATCAATAAGGTGACAGTTTACATTTTTTTGCCTGAAACAGGCATTGTGTTTAAACATCTATCCTTGAAATAAAATATTACATATGACTTAGGTGGAAAGGATGCTTAACTGTGATTGAAAAAATGAAAACATGGATATAACTGTGATCACTCAGTGAGTGGTAATGTAAAATATACATTATTAAGAATTTATCAATAAAGCTGTGTGAGCCTACTAATCGTAGGATGTGTGGTTTGACCAGTATTGAGCTTTTTAGACCAGTACTCATCATGGAGCATTAAATCATTTTATAACCTTTTTTACAACTTTTTTTTTTTTTTTTACCTACAACACAAGCAAGGATCCCATAAATCTATTTTTGGAGAATTGTGACTAAGATATATTGTGAGTGGCACGTTTTACATTGGAAATGTAATTCTTTTAGTGATCTTTGCTGGCCCACCTTTGTAAACAACTGTTTCTACATGACCTCAAACATATCTTTGGCATTTTCTATACAAGTGATCCTCGCTTTTCATTTTTTTAATAAATACACAGATTTACAAATATATGCAGTTGCATTGTCGCCATGAAACTAGATTCTTCATGCCAGTGCATCCTCAGAGCCCAACCCTGAACAGTTCTGTCCTAACAGAGCTACTTTATGAAGGAGAAAAGACAGGACAAGCATGGGAAGCAGGAAAGGAAGCGGACATGACAAGCAGACTTGGCAGACATCAAGCAAGCTGTAGCAGGGGGGTGGAGGAGGAAGATGAGAAGGATGAGGGGACCGGAACAGGACTTGCGCCACTCACCACTGGGCCTGGTCTGCCATCTAACCCATGAGCCCCCTGTATAGTGTTGTACACAGTTAGAGCAGAGATGATGGGGGAGAGGGTGGGATGGAGGTTGGGTAATGGGTTTGGTATGGGCGAGGTGGGGGTGTGGTGGGCGTGGGGGGGTGGGGGGGAGGTGGGGGGGTGAGTGAAGCTGTGACTCAAGTGACTTCAAAAACTCATTCAGATGATGACAAATGAAGGGTGATGGAAGTAGTGGAGGTAAAGTGAGTGACAATAGTAGTGAGTAACTTCTTTTTCTGGTCAAGTGTATGACTATGTTGTTGCTCATGGTAATACAGTGTATTTGGTTTTCACATTCATTATCATGATATAACATCATCTAGTTGCCCTCGATTCAACTTGTCTTGAATACCCATGGCCTGGATAACTCACATTATTCACTAACACTGCCTTCTTGTTAGCTGCTCTCTGTCTTTTTTTAACAAGATAACAGGATAAGTCTGGCTCTGTTTCATCCTTCCTGACTGCCAGAGGCGGTGCTGTAAGCACTGGATGTTCTGTCTCGCGTATGTGCAGGCCGAGTATTTAATATCATCAATGTCACCTGTGACCCCAGATGACCCGAGAGAGGGTATATCTTCCGGTGTCATCAGGGAATCAGTTCCTTTTCATCTTCTCGCTTCGCAGGTTCACTACTTCACAAATTTTCTCATTCTTAAAATACACTTGTTGCAGGTAGCCTTGCAACCATGTTGGTCAGAGCTGCGGAATACTCGCCCCCCCCCCGAGAGGCTCCAACGATCTGTCCCTCTGTCGTGAGGGAACGCGGCTGTCTGCCGTTTGTGTTCAGCAGGGTATAGACGTTGGTCCTCCTGCTGTTGGTGTCAGCCTGTAAAGCTTGCTTTCGATTGTGTACCGCCATTTGGTAAGTATTTGCTTGTGTTGAGCTGTGTTTATTGGAATGCTATGGAGGAGGGCAGTGCTCCTGCCACTGCTCCTTTTGTATGATAATATTTAGTTTGTTTTTGTGGAGGCTAAGCAGCGCTTTCGCGCCAGCTGATTTAAGTGTAATGTAAGATGTAAGGCAGATCTTGCTGCCATTCCCTGCGTGCAATAAGCTGTGGTAATTTGTGTTTGTTGGTGAGGGCTGTGTCTTTGCTCCCCAACCCCATCTCTCTCTGGGTTTGAGCCTACTGTTAGTAACAGGGCTTTCACTGGAGTTGACCTGTTGAGTGTTATAACAACCCCGGTTGGTGACAGTAGTGCTCTTGCTCCCCGCTCCCAACATGAGGTAGGTTGTACCTAGTTCCTGCTAGTACCACAGTCTGACAGTCTCTGCTGGGGCTGACTTGGTGGCATCGGCTATTGACAGTAACTTTTACAGGCTTAGGTGGTGCTTTCACCCAAGCTCCCAGTGTACATACAGTATCCTCAACTTGCGTAACCTTGAATTACCACCATGTTGACAACCCATTACTGTGGTACTTGTATGGCCCCTCTTCAGCCAGATGATGGCATCAATTGTTTCCTTTCTTGTATCGGCCTCGAGCACATGGAGGGTCTCTCAGAGCACCCTTGCATGAATTGCCCCAGGCGTCACAGACCACCAGGCTGGCGGAGGTGGAGCAGTCGCTCAGTGAGGAGAGTCTCCCATCCACAGACCAGTTGCCTCCAGCTCAACAGACATAAATGGGTTGAGGTGGCCGCAGCTGCCCCCTCCAGGAAGAGGGCTAAAACTGAGAAGATGGAGCAGCTATCAGTGGAGCTGGCCTTGATGAAGAGTCTTCTCCTGACCCTCCGTCCTTGTGCTCCGCCCTTGTCCTTGACGTTCCCTGAGAAAGATGGTTCGGCCTCTGCCAACCTCTTTCAAGATGATGAGGAGGAGGAGGATGTGTCCCATGTTTCGAAGCCGGGCTCTCGCTCCTGGGACCAGAGCTCCATGGATGACAAAAGTTGTCAAAAGTTGGATGATGAACGTCGTTATTTTTCCCAGCAGCAGCTCAGATACTCGGCTGCTCACATTTCCAACCCCTGGGTGATTTCCACCTTGGCCCACGGGTACAAGATACAATTCCCACGCTGGCCCCCAGCTTCCAACCAAGTCAGAATGACCATCATCCCGAACCCATCAAAGGTATTAGCCCTGAACCAGGAGCTTGACTTATTTCCTGGTGTAGAAGAACACAGGAGAGTTTCGCCCAGTGCGCTCAACAAGTTGGTGGGTACAACAGATTTGCTTCGAACTGTTCCCCAGGGGAATGGTTGATGTCCATCAACTTGAAGGATGCTTACTTTCATGTCCCCATTGCACCTCAACACAGGCAGTTTTTTCACACAGAACTGAAAGCAACAGCCTTGGAAGGCAAAACTGAAGAACGTTGTTCCCTTGGGTGTATTGTCTCTGCGCCCTCTGCAAAGATGGCTGAACAGCTTCCACTTGGACACTAAGTGGCACAAATACAGGAGGCTCAGAGTGTCACGACAGTAACTCCTTGCTCTGGCCCCATGGAGGGAGAGTCTTATATGGAGAGGGAATCCCCATAGGTCCCATCCCATCTCGTAGAGAAACTGTCACAACAGATGCTAGCCTCTTGGGTTGGGGTTGAGTGTGGCAGAACAGGACAGTACAGGAACAATGGTCTGCACGGGAAGGTGCAAGACATATCAATGTGCTACAGCTATGGGCTGTGCACATGGCTCTCAAACACTTCCTGCCATACCTGAAGGGGAAGCATGTACTTGGACAACACCTCGACCGTGTACCACATAAGCCACCAGGGGGGCACCAAATCAGCACGGTTGCTGCGGGCACCCTGGGACCTGCTGACATGGGCGGCCCTGCGGCTGGCCATCTTGCGGGTGATGTATTTACCAGGGCAGAGGAACCAGGCTTCAGACTTCCTCTCCCATCACAAGCCCCCACCGGGGGTGTGGTGACTCCATCCAGAGATGGTGCATGCCATCTTGGGTCTTTTCAAAAGGGCCAAGGTGGATCTTGTTGCCTCAGAGGCATTGACCCACTGCCCCCTCTGGTTCTCCTTGATGAAGACGACCAGTCCTCTGGGTCAGCACATGCTGTTGCATGCCTTGCTGAGGAGTACTACTACTTTATGCCTTTTCACCAGTTCCTCTGATATTGCCCACACTTCATAGAGTGCTCCACAAGAGGGCCACAGACTTCAGCTGGTGGCCCCCTTCTGACCAGGCAGGACATGGTTCCCTCTGCTGCGCAGGCTCTGCCGTGGCTCACCATGGCTCATCGTGGCACCTCCCCAACAGGATGGATCTCCTATCCCAGTTCGGGGGTCAGGTTTCGTATCCCAATCCTTGGCGCCTCCAACTGTGTGTTTGGCCCTTGGAGGGGCCTGAGCTGCAACTGAATACTGTTTCAGGGCGAGGACCCAGTGCATTGAGTTTCTGCAGTCCCTCCTAGATGAGGGTCCTTCTTCTTCTACATAGAGGGTATATGTAGCTGCTATTTCTATTGAGGGTATATGTAGCTGCTATGTTGGCACGCTTGGGTAGACAATGAATACAGTGGGGAACTACAGTCTGGTGTCCCTTTACTTAAGTGGGGCTCAGAGGGTGTGTCCCCCAAGTGCTCCAAGAGCACCAGTCTGGGACCTGCTCCTGGTGTTGGATGCTCGCCTCCTTTTAGCCCTTGGCACAGGCTGAGCTGAAATGGGTGTCTGTTAAGACGGTGTTCCTTCTTGCCATTTCTTCAGTCAAGTGCGTGAATTCCAGGCTCTGTCAGTGAGCGACTCATGTCTGAGGTGGAACCCAGACAATTTGAGTTTCACTTTGTGGCCAAATACAGCATTTCTCCCTAAGGTGCTGTCACGCTTACACCTCAACCAGCCTATTCAGCCATTTCACCTCAACCCCCCCCCCCACTTCTATGACATCTCCCCCCCAAGGGGAGATGTCATAGAAGGTTGCTATGCCCAGTAAGGGCCCTTAGAGCCTATGTTGACGCTACTGTGAGTGTACGGCAGTCCGAGCAGCTCTTTGTTTGTTATCATGGCCCCACACGAGATTGCGCTCTTTCTAAGCAGTGTCTGTCCCATTGGATTTTATATGTGATTGTTCATGCATATAGGGTGAATAATCGCCCTATGCTGTCAGGAGTCAAGTGTCAGTCTACCAGGAGTGTCTCCACGTCATGGGCAACCCTGAGGGGAGTGTCCATAGTGCCCATATGTGCTGCGGCCTTGTGGGCTTCACTGAGCACATTCTCTAGGTTCTACAAATGTCGCCACCCCACATCTTCTGGGTGTGGTACTTCTGCCAAGTTCCTCTAAGTCTACGCTGTAAGGTATGTACTTGGGACTCCTCGTGACATTGTTGGTATTAGTCATCCAGTGCTTAAAGCACTGTGTCTGGCGGTCAGGAAGGATGAACTAGAACGAAAGTTACGAATGTAACTATGGTTCTATGAATCCTGGATGACCCCCAGAGCGTTCAGTCACTCAAAAATCCTGATTCCCTGATGACACCAGAATCCGGGTCATCTGGGGTCACAGGTGACATTGTTGATATTAAATACTTGACTTGCGCAAATGCGAGACAGAAGATCCAGTGCTTTAAGCACCATCTCTGGCGGTCATCAAGGATTCATAGAACTGTAGTTACCTTCGTAACTTTTGTTTTATGCTGTATTCTACTGTCAACAAATCCTTTGGTAAAATCAAATCCAACAACGTCTCTCAGTACTTCCCTACCCTGTCTGTGGCTCTGAGCCCTAAGCCTATTGCTACCTACTGTAGATGTCACTTTTTGAAAACAGCTCACAAATATATACACTGTTGCCCATAAAGTTGGAATAATTTTGTTTTCAGACACAATCCTCTGTTTATTCCTATTTAAATGCATCAGTAATCACTTTTGACCAGGTGCAATGATTACATTATGTGTCCCAATTACCCAGGTGAAATGAAATAAATCACATTGTCACAATCATTTCATGGAAAGAGGTAAAAAATATTTTATTCCAACTTTATGAGCAACAGTGTAGTTTCATTTCTCCAAAAAAGATCCACAATCTCCTCCAACAGCTGGCCAATGGAGAACTGCATTTATTGAGAACTATTTTCAGTAACAGATTAATCTACATTTGTCCTCTAGTGATTATTTGGTGTAGCAGAACAGATGATTGATTTGAATGATTTGCCAACATACTGTTAAATGCCCTGTTAAAGCTGCACCAAGGGGAGAAACGCTGCCTTAAGGACAAACTCTGGCAACAAATAACAAATATGAAGCAATTTTATATAATAATTTGACAGAGAGAAACAATGAAAGATAATGTGAGATAAAAATATTATAAAGAGGAAGAATATTTTGATGTACTGTATGTACTTAAACTATCAAAAGTAAAAATAGGCAATTCATAATTCAGACCCCTGTGCCCCCTGTGACTGACATACTATTATAGGCTATACTACACTATTGAATTATTATTACTGATACATTCATGTATAAGCAATATTTCACTGTTGTAATTGGTCAAGCTGGAGTTAGTTTGAACTATTTAATATAGTGCTGGACAGTGTCATCTATCACATTTTATCAGCTCATCATTTGTTTTGCATGTTAAACTTCAATCTGTGAAAGAAATAGCAACTAAAGCTGTCAAAAAATATAGTGGAATAAAAAATCTAATATTTGCCTCTGGATTGCTGTAGAGGTATAAAGTTGGCCAAATTGGAAACTCTAGATTAAAGTACAATTGCCTTTGATTTATACTTGGGTAAATGTACATTCTTTGATTCCACATTACACTGCATTTCTTTAAAATTAAACAAGTTATCTAGTGAACAGGGGCCAGGGAAAGTGGGGTGTCAGGTGGTTACGTCCAATGAAGCTACAGAACCCACCTACCCAGGCATTAAACCACTGCTCAGGATGACCTGTGTTATATACCAACATCCATATGTATATATGTTATATGTGTAAAAAATAAAAAGCCTAGCTTAAGGTCCACAATCTTGTGTTCTCCAGAGCTTTTATCCAATCTCATGGCCCTCATTATTTAGCAAACTAAGCAAACTTCATCCATTGATGATGACAGTTAGATGAGGATAAAATGACTGATTGCATCAGAAAGAGATTATGTGTCGAATTGATGAATATGTTATATATATGAATATCTTATTTTGCTGTGACACTGAATAAAGAAGCATTCTGCAAATACAGAAAAACTGCAAGACATAACATAACATATTTACAACACAAAGAACTTTCCAGGTCACACTCTAAAAGTCTGACGAACATAATTGTAATTACCAAAATGTTAATGTTAAGAGTATGACATGAATCTGTTACACTGCTAGCTCATTTTCCATCACTATCGATTCCACAATTTTTATTCTCCCCTGAGCAATTCCTCTTAATTTGCTTCTACTTTATTCATTTGCAGAATTTGCAGAAGTGGTGGCAAAGTGCTGTCAAAGTGGTGATTTTCTTTTTCATTTTTCTCTATTTGCATGACTTTTGTAAAACTGCAATGCACTGAATTCTCCTGGCCACTGTGTATGTCACTGAGCTAAGTAAATATTCTTTACGCCCTGGTCAGCGGGTTAGAGTATACTAGCTCAATTTTGGAGCCAATGAAGCTGACATTGAGTGAGGGCAGAGTTCACCCTAGACAGGTCGCCAGTCTATCACAGGGCTGACATACAAAGACTAATAGGTGTGAATGCGCACATTCGTGTCATGGGAGGAAGCCAGTAACCCGGAGAGAACCCACGCAGGCACAGGGAGAACATGCAAACTCTACACAGAAATGGCCCCACGCCCAGGGTTCGAACCCAGAACCTTTTCACTGTGTTGACAGTGCACTGCACAACCGTGCCGCCCAAACATGAGCTATTGTTCAGTTAATGATGTGACACATATCTCTGTACCGCATGTCAATACCATGGTCCTTTACACATAATTCAATAATTGTGATGTGTGATATGGAGTACATAAAATTTTTGGATGTGAGTGTAAACCAAGAAGTATGACTAGAAGCCCAAAGTGACACTATTTTGTAAAAGTATAAAAAAAGTAAAAAGCAGCCCAGAGTAAAACAGCCCAAAAATCATTCGAATAACATTTAGAATAAGGCTGATACTGTCTCATGCCAACATTTCTGTGTGAAGCAGTGATATATTCAAGGTCAGAGCCATAGTCAAAGCAGCTCGCGAGCATTTTAATATTACGTGTATTAATTGCTATTGAGTTTTGGCTGAAGCATGACTTTAGGAATCTGGGGTTTCGAACCCCTGACCTTGGTATCCTAAGAGAAGGTGACTTACTGGTTGTGCCACTGGGTAACCATGTGCTGTACACGCCTTCACACAAGTTGAGGCAATAACATTACGTGCAAAACAGGGGTATTTTTGTCTGTTTCACTCAAAATGTCAAAATGTATGTGTGAAAGTCCTGAAAAAAATCACAAATCATTCTACTGGTTTCAGGAGAATCATCAAATATTTTTGTGACTTTGAATCCAACACTGAGCAAAAAAGAAAATGTTGTGCATAGAGTAAAAACTATAGCAAGATAATTAATATCACTGAGGACTCATTGTTTGTCAGTTCCACACACTGTTTGAAACACTTATATCTACCATTTACAGAATCTCTGTTTGAGTTTTGATGGCATTTGAATGAAGACTTGTGGAGATATACAAGTTAATTGATTTTACATATTTTTAAAAATATAGAGTGACAGACTTCTGAATTGACCATAGGTTATAGTGAAGCAAACTTTCGTCATCATTCATGTGTGCTGAAAAAAATCTCTAAGGTCCGCAGATGTATGAGTTTGGTTACAACAGCATTAGCCAATTTTTATTTATGAGTATTTGTATAAAACTGATCTTAACAACACGAGTTTAAAAAGTCATAATTTCAAAATGGATTGACAAAAATTTTTATAATAACTTTTCATCAGCATTGTCTGTAGATGATGTAGACCAAATTTCATAAGAATTAGATGCCTCAGATTAGTTCATTTTGGGTTTATGTTCCATTTTTTGAAAATGTCAAATCATTTTTAGAACAGAAGACCATTAGAGCAAAAATGCAGATGATTTCAGAGATCAAAATGGTGAAAGAATTTTTAATTATCATCCAAACCGTTTTGGGAAAATAGCACAAACTTGTACTTCATTATTATAGCGCCATCTATCAGACAATTGGTGTCATTTTTTGTACGTAAGTAATGGGTGCAATTTGCAACCAATCTATTAATTTTCATGAGTTTTTGTCCAGTAGTTTTCTGCACAAACACTGACAGAATAATAACAGAATAATAATTTGATAATAATAATAATAATTAGAGAACAAAACCAATAGGGTTCCTAGCAGCAAATGCTCTCAAAAAACTTAACAATAGGATAGAACACAAATGTACGCCAAAGAAAGACAAAGATTTCTGGTAATTGTGAACTTACAGGCAGTCCAAGATGGCCTCTGTCTCCCTTTTCGCCCTTCTGACCTGTTGCTCCCTTTTCTCCTCTGATGCCTATGCCTGGCTCTCCCTGAGAGACAGGGTGAGATAGAATCCCAACGTTACACTTTAATGCATTGAATTGCTTTGATGCAGACAACATATGACTGGATGAAGATTTAATAAAACAAAGGGCTGGTAGATCTTGTTTTATAGAAATAATGTCTCACCTTAGGCCCTGAAGGTCCTTGAGATCCCTGGATGAAACAGAAACAGTGAAATTACTGAGACAATCTATACTGTTTTCCAGTTGTTGCCACTGCATACCACTGGTGAAGCTGAGTAATGTCAGGAAATAAAAAATACAAATACAAATTTGGCATCTGAATGCCACCTCGATAGTGAGACTAGTGTTATTTGAACTGAGGCCTAATCCGTTAAATTAACTGAAAATAGCTTTGTGAGTGTGGAGGCCTTTAAGCATATTTGACTCACTGCTGGGCCAACTGGTCCTGGAGGTCCTGGGGGCCCTGGAGGACCATAGATCTAAATACAGACGCACACAAACACAAGCAACAGGTTTCAAATCAGAAAATATTGCTCAAACATGCTTTTCTGCAATGCGCTAATCAGACCTGTGGGTAAATGACTAACACTTACTCTTTCTGACCTAGCTCCTTCTCCAGATTCGCCTTTAGGACCCTGTCATAACAAGACACAGCAGGACACAAAGTTCTTCAGACAAACTATTAAGTGAATAAAAATTAAGCAATACAACAGTTTTTCACACAGAACTTAAAGTGAATACAAGATGTATTCTACTTTTCCTCCTTCGTCAGGGTTAGGGCCTGAAGGGGCAACAATGCGTACCATTGCGCCAGGTAAAAAGAGGGGGGCTAGGGGGCTAGGGTGCTCTAAACCCTAGAACAAATGAGGTGAGCATTTCAATTCAGGGACTGATGATTAAAATCAAAGCATAAAATAGAAATTTGAATGTTTTGTTTAAATCCTGTCTTAGTCTTCATCATCATACCAATCAGTATCTGGGCAGTATACCTGTTGTTTTGTATTTGAAATGAATAATTGTTCTGTTTTTTGTTTTTTTTTGCTTCTGTGTCAGCCACTACTAAACACCAACTAAACACTCCAATGTATTATATTTTAATGGTGTTGAAGCAGAGCATTTTAATTTTACCTAAATCATATGATTTGAAAAACGTTCTTCAAAAATCAATTGCTTGCTCAGTTTTCATACTCTGCTCTGAACTGTTTCCATAGCCCCATCCCATATGGTCCCATCAAATACTTGCATAGCACCTATTTTGCCTATTTTGTGTTTTGTGGATAGCTAACATCTGTATTAATTAGCTGCTAGTTCTGGGGCAAATTCTGGGGCTGGTTCTTATGTTGTGGGACATTACATGTTTTCTGGTTTCCACATGTAGAGAACAGCATCCAGGCACCAAACTTTACCCAGCCCCTTCCTTTCACAGCAATTAATCATTTAATTGGTTGCAAAGCAATTTCAGTAGTTCTTCCATCATTGACATTCCTACAAAAGAGCAAGTAATAAGTGTCTATAAAACTTGCTAATATATTGATAAAGCCTGATTTAGGGACTGTGCAATCCAAGTCCATGATGGGACAAGGACATTTCTGACATTAAAAAACTGAGCATCCAGCTGAATAGTCATGAGCATTAAAATTATGTAACTGCTGTGTGAAGGCATACAGTATATTATGATCCACTGCGTTTGCTGAAAACAATCACACTATCGAGATCCCTAGTCTCTATTACTTTATCTTATATATGTTTGTTGACATGCTACTACTCCTATATGCTTGCAGCTGGAGACATGGTTTGAAAGAAAAATTGTTAAGCATGTTTCAGTGCTTTGAGTTGACAGCTGATTTTATATGATTTTTTTTTTAATTATTGTATTTTGAATGGTTTTCTATGGGGAATGAGTGAAACATGTTGAAACACGATTAATCTTCACGAATATCTCAAAAACTATAAAGGCTACAAGCCTGAAGCTTCCCCATTTTTCAGTGCTTCACTTACATGAAAATGGTAGTGATAGCATCACCATGTGGTGAGGAATGACCTGACAAGGTGTAGAAGCTGTAGCTGACAAGCTGTAGAAGTGGAATCCATAGGGATTCAGTGGATGATGCTGAAGTGATCAATCTCAGCTATGCCCATTTGCTTTTTTTGCATTTTGAAGTTTTTGCTAGACATACTTTTGATCTTCATCCAAACTCCACCAATCATATATCATTTTTCCATTATTGCCTAACAAAGTTTTGTGGCAAATTTTTTTTTATCTGCTTTAACTCTTGAATGTTTTATCCAATTGCAACCAAATCTGGATCACTTGTACAGACTGACACCCTGAATAAGACTACTGAGTTTCATGCAGTTTTGCTGATAGTGGGCACAACAGCAAAAATCAATGATTGCTTAATAGAAATTAATACTACTCCCAGATAGCGATTCATAATAAAAGATAAAAGTCTCAATCGGGTAAGAGGAGCTTAGGCTGTGTGGCAGAAAGCTTGGGCAGTTTTCATCGCCACACACACACACACACACACACACACACACACACACACACAGTAATATCACCAGCAATTCTTCAGGTACTCCTGGCTGGATGCTACCATCACATCTGTTGTTGGGCTACCTTGCAGTGCTCCCTCACATCCATTTGCACAAATGCTTCTTTTTATGAAGCACATGGAGCAGGTATAATACAAAGGCATTCACTTATTGATTGCTTTGCATTTTTTCATTTAAAATACAAAAACAAGAAAAAGAAATTGATCAAATATATATATGTATGTATAATATATATATGTATATATATATATGTAAATATATATGTATATACGTATATGTATACGTATGTATATAAAGTTTTATGGAAATGCTGTAGTCAGGGACTCAATGTTGCCTGTCCTGTGTCAAAAAAGTAAATAAAAATAAATAAATAACTAAGCACAGCAAACTAAGTGTCTCCCTTTGCTAACTGTCAAACATACACATATATAAAACTAACAGCTCTCACTGTAACACCAGGCTACAAATAGCATCACCACATGTGGGGGCATATAAATTCAGTGTCATTCCTGGGGTCTCTTCTAAGCTTGGGAGTCTTTAATTATATAATAAGAGGACAGATGCAAAAAAACAAGGCCTTTCCCATAGGTAATTACAGATGTGGGCATCTGGCTTTAGTCAGGAAACCCTAGGCAATGATGTCATGTGGTTAATGTAGTCACTTACAGGTGATCCAGCTGGACCCATGTCCCCCTTGGGTCCTGGGAAGCCTTCGACACCGTCCTCCCCTCTGGGACCTGCAGGACCAGGCTCTCCAGGCTTTCCTCTGGGCCCCTAAAACACGAGGTCAAAGTTACCTTGTTTAATTTAACCTGAATAAGAGGAAGATATGTTGAGACAGATTCTTTTACATAAAAGAGATTCATCATCACTCACACACATTTTGTCACCACAATGAATAGATTCTATCACAATATACAGTACATTCATGTAACAATGCAACTGCCTGGAAAATTATATGGATTACTGATGTAGTATTGTAGTATTACCTTCTCACCGTCCAGTCCTGGTGGACCTGGTAGTCCAACTTCACCCTGAAGACACACCAAGGCTGGATTACCAACTAGGCAAAGGAGGCAACTGCCCCATGACAGACCCACAGGGGCCCCTGATAAGCTGTATGTTAGTTGGCTTCTGGTAACTTGATCAAGTGCAGATTTGTTAACTGTACCGTGTTGCTTCAGGTACTGATGAGACATGACTTACAAGGAAGTCCACTTTAAGAAACAAATTCATGAACATTATAGTTTAGTTTTATATTACTATTATTAGTTTAAACTGATCAGCCATAACGTTATGACCACCCGTCTAATATTGTGTAGGTCCCCCTTTTGCTGCCAAAACAGCTCTGACTCGCGAGGCATGGACTTCACAAGACCTCTGAAGGTGTGCTGTGGTATCTTGCACCAAGACCTTAGCAGCAGATACATAAGTCCTGTAAGCTGTGAGGTGGCGCCTTGTTGGTCCAGCATATCCCACAGATACTCGATTGGATTGATATCTGGGGAATTTAAAGGCCAGGTCAACATCTTGAACTCGTTGTTGTGTTCCTCAAACCATTCTTGAAACATTGTCCAGTGTGCAACTGCAACTGCCATTAGGGAATACCGTTTCCATGAAGGAGTGGACTTGGTCTGCAACAATGTTTAGGTGGTACGTGTCAAAGTAACATCCACATGAATGGCAGGACCCAGTGTTTCCCAGCAGAACATGGCCAAAAGCATCACACTGCCTCCGCCAGCTTGCCTTCTTCCCATAGTGCATCCTGGTGCCATCTCTTCCTAGATAAGCAACGCACACGCAGCCAACACATCAACTTCGAGGAGTAAATGTTCACTTGCTGTCTAATATATCCCATCCACTGAAAGGTACCATTGTAACTAGATACTTAATGTTAATCACTTCACCTGTCATTGTTCATAATGTTATGGCTGATTGATGTATATTACTGATAAAGTACTGACTGAAAGTAATCACAGCAGCAATTTATTTTATCATTTGTTGCAGCAACTGTGAGGTAAACGGTAGACAAATTCAAATTATTAAGTAATCAGGAATGTATGCTTGTATGTATTGTTGTTGTTGTATATTTTAATATAGCCTTGTTTTGGCAATCACAATGATGATATAATAAATGATATAATGATAATGAATGAGAGGACTTTGTACAATATGGACCAAGGCAGGCAACATTATTGCCTAATTCTTTGGCCATGTCTTGTATTTTTATGTAGTCATATAACCTCAACCAAATGATGTGAAAAGCCTCATACAGTACAAAACAATCTACATGTTTATTTTCTGAATGTGGAAATTGTGGCTCATCTTTGAAATACTGTCATTCTAAAATGACTACCTTCGCACCAGTGAGGCCAGGGGGCCCTGGAGGTCCAGGTAATCCAGGGGGACCCTGTAGGGGGAAGAGATCACATGATTAAATAGAATTTTGAGTACTGTGTTTGTGATAAACCCTAGAAAGTACTTACCATCAGGGGTATGTTGTGAATATCCTGTGGAGGAATATACTTAATGTCATTCTTTAGTTTCTCTACATCTGAGAAAAGTGCAACTAATTTAGAGTAACATACATTTTCATTATTGTGGATTTCAGCCTTTCCCGGCTCCCCAGTTGGGCCCTGAGGACCCTATATGATGAAAATGAAAATCATTAACATAATGAAATTAGACATTTTGTGTATATGTGTATATTTTGTCAATATATAAGTTGTCATGAGTCTGGCGGCCATGACTTACTCTTGTTCCGGCTGGGCCTTCGGGACCTACTTCCCCCTAGAGGTTAAATTGAGGTATAACATTTAGATTCTCCATAAATATTCTGTCTATTTATTTGTGAGGGTTGCGCAATTAACTTGGTGGAGGGATGTGGCATGTACCAGAACCTGTTTTATTTTGTGGCAGATCTGGATCATGTACTATGAATTTGAATTATTCTCTCTGCAGTCTGGTGTATGTTGTTTGACATTGGCCTTGGTGTTTTCTGTGTGCCTTAGTTGGTCTGTTTGTGTAATTGTCAGCAGTATTACACAGAAAGTACTGAACTGATTTGTACCACACTTGGTGGAGAGATGGGCATTGGCTAGGGAAGAACTCATATATCCTGGTGCAGATCCGGTTAAACGGGCAGATCATCATGTTTACTTAGTTTAGAGATAGGGTTTTTTGTTTAACATTTTCAGTTTCTCAGGAAATGATTCATCTAGATGTAAACAGATCAGATCAATATATATTGAAATGACATCTATGAGTTCGTACATTTTGGTGCACATCCAGAAAATAATCCCGATGTGGTGGAAGATACTGCGTCCACATTATATGTAGAGTACTTATTTTTGATATTAACAGTGCATATGGCACAAGCAGCATTTAGGAAAGTTTACATAAGTGTTTCACTCAACACACAACTAATAAAATTACACAAAATCAGTAGCAGGGGCAACATAGCAATGAGACAATTCATACAGCTGTATGAATCATATAATGCTGGCATCGTTATTTTACAAAACAACTGGTAAAACCATACAGTGGAAGGATTTAATACAACAAATAAATAAAGCTACACTTGAGAACAACATACAGGACATTGAGTGCCATTCTAGTGTGAGTATTTGAAAAGTAGTCTGAATATTACAACGCTGTGTTTCAATCCCTTCCTAATGCTATGTATCCTACCTTGTCTCCGTGGTCACCTTTTTCACCCTGTAAAAAGAATGTCAAACAGTGACTTACATGAGCAGTGTTTTTTGTTGAAGTGTTAATTAATAATCTATGATGAAGGCATTGGTGTACAAGCAGGTATCTGACCACTAACTAAACTATTAATCTTTACCTTGGGCCCCATTAGGCCTGGCAGTCCCAATGAACCTGGTTCTCCTTTTATTCCTTGGGCAGCAATGCTTGGCTCTCCCTTCTCACCCTGTCATACAAACAGAAGAAGGATTAATTGAATGGAGTACAATTTATTATTAATATTGACCAATTAACCAGACAAGAACAATAACCAATAGGATTTCATAGTATATATATATATATATATATATATATATACTATATCAGACATTTATGAGACACTGCAGACAAAAGAAATCATAAAGCATAAAAATTATTTATAATTCCTGTCTCTGTTCAAAGATGATCTCTGGTGTCAGATGTGAATATCCTCCTTGATTCTTTTCCTGCTGCCCACTGACTCCTTCTCCTGACCTTTGACCTGGTGTATCTGGCTATTTTTACTGTTGATACAGTCTCTTGTCAGTACAGTCATCACGTGGGGTCATGATCTTATATATCAGTGTTATACACCACTTCAGTCTTTCTCGCAGACAGGGACCTATCTTAAGGTGTACCAGAAGAGCTGTTAAGGTGTTGAATGGTTTGTGGTAAGTTCTGACTTGTAAGGGAGATGTTTCTCATGGTCCCTGTTGAGTTAATAGTTTTTGCCCTGGTCTGAAGTCATAGTGGGATTATTAGTACCTGCACCTGCACCTCCCATTATCTACCCTTATCTTCTGATAAGAAGCTTTTCTCTGTGAGGAAGAGGTCTCACTGAGGACAAGTGAAAATATCTTGTCACCTCCATGACAACTGAGCAAAGTGAATCTGAGATGTAGTTCAAAACATTTTATTAAGCTAGTAAGTGGACTTCAGTAAAGATTGTTTTATCAGTACAGCATTTCAGTACAATCTGTGAGATCACAGCACATTCAAGATTGGTTTCCAACAATCAATTCTTCTCTGAATGGAATGAATGATTGCATGTGTGATTGATATTAGAAATGAATGACAATGGATATGATAAGGTTTGTACAGTAAAACAAAAGAGTTAGCAAGCCCAATTCTGAATTAAATTAGTCAATAAATGTCTAATTATACCATCTATTATAAAGACCAAAGCACCTCAACAAACACCAAGTGAGACACAGCTCACAGCACAGTTATGTTAAACAAAACAAAGCTTTAACTGGAGTTTTGACAATCACAAACACAAAACAGTGATGTGAGGAATCTCTCCAGTTAGTAGAGGAATAAGGATGACTGACATTAACAGACATGAATGCTCATTCCATTCCAGGCCTACCCTGTAGCCCCTCTTGCCAGGGATGCCAGGGGTACCAGAGATGCCAGCCTGGCCCTTTCCAATGGAAGAAAGACAGTCATGACCCACTGATCTGATTGGGTATATAGTAACTGCCACACACACTGCTCAGAATTAATGTTACCTTTAACCCAGGAGTGCCTGGGAAACCTGGTTCTCCCTACAATGGCCAAGATGCCATAACAGATAAGGAAAAAAAGGAAAACATTATGAATTTTTTTTTTTCAAGATGTTAAAAATTACAAGCAGACACATCAACAGAGCAATCATTCATGCAATTACATGGATGGTTTACTGAACAAGTGAACCTGGAACAGGACAAGACCTTGCACCTAAGCCCACATGAAGTGACAATATTTCTTATGGGAAAGTTGTTGGAAAGTCAATCAAATGACACAAAACAACTACATAACATGTCTCAGTAAGGTTTTTGGTCAGAGCAGCTTCAGTTCTCCTTGGCATTGATTCTCCAAGTGCCTGAACTCTGCTGGAGGATCAACATAGTTCTTCCACAAGATATTCCCTCATGTGGTGTTTTGATGATGGTTGTGGAGAGTGCTGTCAAATGTGTTGCTCCAAAAGGGGCCCATAGTCTCATAATCTGTCCATAGTATAAAGTGAAATATAAAACGTGATTAGCATCTGTCAAGAGCCACCCACAGCATGATGGACCCTCAGAAATTGGTTGTTAAAAATAGAAAGGAAAACACACCCATGTAAGTCATCTGTGTTCTTGCTCCCCTTTCCAGATTAATGAGTAGTTGGCTTAAAGTTGATGTACAGTCACAGCTGTAACCACACAAGTACAGACATAGCTGGTTGGAAGAGAGAGTTCCTACATTCCTGTGCCCCAGTGGAATATGTGTCAACTTTGTGTCCTGATGCTTTCATATAATTTGTCATAGTTGTAGACAGAATACAGTAACAAGTTATGAGTGCAAGTGTTATCTAAGATGTAAAAAGTTTTGTATAGCAATATGCAAAAGAAATAGAGATGATACAAAAATGATTTCAACATGCTGCTTCACATTAGCACATAAAGACAAAAAGAAAGAAAGAAAAAATTATGAATATTTCATGTGTCCCAATTAAGTTCTGTTGACTTACTTTCTTCCATGTCTCAATGGCCTCCAGTGCCAGAGAGTTTAAATCATTTGTTGACTACATACCCCACATGTATCAAATATTTTAGTTTTTGGGTTTCCCTAAATAAGTGTTCTACACCTTTTGGGCAACTAGAGAGCAGGGCAACACTGTTCAAGATAATGATGCTTTAATTGCTGGCACTTAGTTTTGTAATACACAGAAGCCAAGATTTTAGGAGAGGGTGAGATCTCAGTTTGTTTGTTGGGAGCAGAATGCACCAGGCTTGGATAGACTTGTTTAATTACAGAAAGCAAAGTAAACTAGCATATATCAATAATTCAATTCACCATTAATGACTAATAACCCAACTACAACAACAAATAAATTAGTGTTATTGTTGTTATGTAATTTTCCAATGTTCACTGTAGAATCTTTGAACAGCAGGCTATAGTCGTCAAAGGGCATACTAGTTACTAGTATTAGTATACGTTTGTTAATATGCGCATACAGGTACGATTGTTACCACTAGTGGTCACATGACTCACTTCTACATGCTGGAACATTCTTCTCTGAGATGTACATAAACTAATGTTTATGGGTGTCAGAGATTTTCACGTGACTGTGACTTTTCATCTGTCGGTTGGAAGGTGGAGGTGGAGGAAGGTGGAGAATATCTCTGTTTCTGTCACATACACTACTGATCTGTAACACTGGCCTGCCATGTCATGATTTATCAATATACTAATCTTTTTACTGAAGCATGGAACCAGTGTATTTCCACTTCAGAGGAAAAGTACAACGCTCTTATAGGAACTGTAATCATCCTCCAGTGATGCCACAGGATCACTTGTTTTCAATTTGTTTGTTTGTGCTTCTCACTAAACACTGGAATATTATGAACAGACAAAAGAACAGTGTACTGAATCCAGGAAGCCTTAAGGTGCTGTTGAGAATGAAAAACTGATCAAAGTGAAGAAAAGGAAAAATTATCTTTATAGAGAACACTACACAGAGAATCTTATTATTTTTCTCTGTTATAAGTGTTCATGCAGCAAAAAATGCAAGAGCCAAACTCACCAAAATGGGCAGGTAGGTTGCAAATTCCATCAACTATTCAGGCACAAATAATGACACCAATTGCCCACAAGGTAACGCTGTAATAATCAAGTTTTCACAATTTTCTCGAAAATTGATTTTGCTATTGTAATCTCAAATCATCTGCATCTTTTGGTCTTCTGCTCTAAAAATCCCTGCTTTTCAAGCCATTTTCAAAAACTGAATGTTAAATCAAAACAAACTAGTCTGAGGCTGTTCATCTGGTCAGCATCATCTCACACAATGCTGACAAAAAGGAATTTTGATCCATTTTGAAATGGTATAGTTTTAAACCTGTGTAATTCAGATAAGCTTTAGATAAACACTCATAAATTAAAATTGGCTAAATCTATTGTAACCAACACTGTACACCTTCACACAGCTTAGCTATGCAATCTTGTAAGATTCTGTCAGTGTTTTCCAGCCACTTCCGCCTACATCTGTACCTGTAGTTGCCTGCCTGTAGCCTCGACCTGACCTGCCTGTGCTACTTGTGTTTAGACCTGTTGCCAGTTTGTGATCTGCATTTTGGCCTTTGTCTTTTCATACTTTCACACTCCACACCTGTTCAGACTGGTATTTACTGCCAACCATCGCCCATTTCACTGACCATTCAATAAGGTTCCTGCTGTAAATAAACTGTGACATTGAATTGCATTACTACCAGAGAGTGCTTCTAGAGGAAAGCTCTGCGGATGTCCCAAAAGGAAATAGTTCAAGGAATCATCCTTAGGGGAACATGAATATAATATTTTGACAAAACATTGGTCCATTCAATGAAAGCAATCACTTTTGTTTTCAATTTGCTCATAGAGAGCCAAAAACAGGAAATGTTGCATACAGATGTATGCTGGGTAGCTCATTGCTTCTCATTTGCAGTGAAAGGAAAACAGCTGAGATACCTTTTAATTCAGTCAAGGAAGTGAAACTGTTGGCTTACATTCTCCTCTGTCTCTGTTGTTGTCTGTTACTCCTCTCAGTTCTCAGAGGGAAGCAGAATTAAAGCTGTTTTCAAAGACAGAGCTTATTAGATCAGTCTAAAGAGAAGTAGTGGAGTACGCTGCCTGCTGGGAGCTTTGGAACTGAAGCGGTTGAGTCTTGAAAAGTCATTATTTATGGTCTGCACCATGCAGATATCAATGGTCATTGTGTAAACCACAAAATTCTACCTGGCCCACTTTATTTCACTCACAAGGCACTGGCAGCTGGCTCTCTGAGATTATATATAGAACAGATTTCCCCTGGGAGGATGGAAGCCCATAGCCTAACATTGAAGAAGCAGCCTGCAAAAGCACTTTCTCTTTACTATTAACAATAAAGGCCTTTTCCAGATCGCCATTTCCTGTGGATACCAACAAGTATGCACTTTCCTTGAAGTTTTTTCCGCTTTTGACTTTTTCTTCCTCTTTCCCCCATCTGTGAGGCTTAATGGAGAAAACACACATCCGTGTGGCTGCGACTGCTACTGCCATGATACCATGACCAAGGAGAGCTGCTGTAGGTGTAGGTCACCTTGGTGTCTTGAGGTACTGGAGTCCACCAGAGAATTAATAGAGAACCGAGTAGATGACATTAACCAAAAAGTCAACTACAAGAAAAGATCCTCAGCACAAATGCTTAGTATTCATTCTTGCTGGGTAATGCTCACACAGAACAATACTGAACTCTAAGACTCTGTTAATACCCATGTTGATTAAATTTTCATTACAGTATAATTTTATGTGCCCACAGATGGATTTAAATTCATGAATGTTTTCAGGTTGTTTGTGTTCAAAAAAAGACATCAGCTTTTCAGTTCAAACTTCTGAAGTGCTTTTCCACTAAGAGATAAATCTAAACCGAGTTTCATGAATCCAGACTCAAGAGGAGACATCTGTGATCTCACAATGCATAAATAAATCTTGACATGCTGCACACACAACTCCATGCTTGCCTGTCACTCTACCTTCTCTCCCCTCTTTCCTGGGAAACCCCACTTTCCTTCATCTCCCTACAGAGTGTATGAAAAAAGCAGCTCAGATGAGCAGCAGGGTCGTAAAAGCAGACACACTCTTTCAACCAGGGGAAAATCAAAGATGAGCAAAGGCTCAGTGGGAGAAGCAGTGCTCCTTCGTGACATGGAGCCTGACTGGGGTAGATATATGTTTTTAGAGCTGACATCAGAGGCCTTCTATGAGGTTGGTCCCTAATCCAAAGCAGCAAGTGGTTGCCTTAGAAAAAATATTAAAGTAGAGAGGTGGTTACTGTGTGAATGGTGAATGTACTGTGAAACACTGATTAACATTAAGATCTATGGTTAATTCTAGTTTATCATTTTTTCAGTGAAAGGCTACTCATATAGAATTAGGGTTAACTCTTTACTGAATGAAGTTGGTCTTCACAATAAACTATAAAGCAAAACTTCCAAACCTAGATCATGATTTAGTTAGCAAGAGGATTCTTTGTTAGCAAAGAGGGTAGTTGAGATTTACTGACAGACAAGGTAACACACAAGCAATGCCCCTTACTCTCATATTCTCTTTTGGCACCCACAAGTCTAAAAAGAAGGTACAGCTAAAACAAAACCAGGGCTATAGCTTTTACTGATGACACTGAGGCCCCTAAAGTGATGTTTACTTTTTATAACCAATAGATAAACATGTTGACTTAAAATTTGACAAAACAATTCCAACTCAAGGCCAACTAAGCATTTCTGACACTTTAGAACAGAGTATTCAAGAGGTCACAGTATGGTATGGTCTAAGGTTACAGAGAACGCTAGTAGGTAAAACTGAGATGTAAATTCATCTGTGAAACTACCATTTTCATCAACATTATTTAAATCTGACTTTTTTGGAGGGACTAGCGCACAACTAAAAATTGGCACAACACACAATATTGCTGCTGTCCAAACATTGCTGTACTTTCAAAATTACTGTAGATAATTTTCTGAACACATACAGGATCAATATCAATATATCAGTATCAATCCTGTATTTTATCTGAAAGTTTAAAAATTATCATACTTCTCAAGTGGAATATATTATTTGAATCAGATTAGATTGGATAATCTGGAATAATTACAAAAATGAAAACTCACAAGGCATATATATACATATATGTGTATACAATAGACTAGTGTGATCAAAAACCCTTATGCTGTGGTCAGGTTTAGATTTAGGTCTTGGACTCAGGACCTCAGCATTTCTAAAGTCTTGTCCCTAATATTGTGTTACACAAAAGAAAATTGAAAAACTAAAAAATCTTACCTTCATTCCTTGGTCACCTTTAACTCCCTGTGAAGCAAAGCAGAGAGAAATATTTTAATTATGAAAACTGATAACAATCAGAGCAGTCCACTAGATGGAGCACAAGATCCTCTATAAGCATTAGAATAACTGTGTCCAAAGTAGGGCTAGATAAAATAATACATTTTCTAATTCATTTGAATGATCCATTATCAATTCTTAAAATCCCAAGATTGATCTTTGTAGTTGTGGTTAGGGTTGCATGGTTTTCATTTATTACAAAATACACAACAAGGTTAGTTTAAATTAAAAATAAAATAGATAATAGGAGCTACCTTGAGCCACACTGAGTCACAACAATCCTGTCAACTGTGACATGAATAATTACATAATAAATAATTTATATGTCTGTGGACCCACCACAGTTTTCAGGACTGTTATGACGCTGGCTAAGAGTAAATAAAGACATGATAGACTGAAAAAAAAGATTTTGCAAACTAACCTGAGGTCTGGCTTTGTGTCTGTTGACGAGATATAACCTCTGAGATGTGAGGCTGTGGAAACTGACTTAACATTGTGTGCATTCTACATTATTCAGTTTGTTCCTGACAGGGAGCTAACGTTAGGTAGCCAGCTGTATGCAGATATCAGGCTGATGTCAACACAAACAAAGCAGAGATTAGTGAGCAGACTTTCAGTTCATGACCTGACTGTGCTGAAAGTGCATGAGCTGCACATGGTTGAAGCATCTGCTGCTGACGATCCATGTATAGATGGACTATGTAGTTTTTAAAATATGCATAATGATGACATCTGTCATCAGTGGTGCAGGTTTTTTTTTTTTTTAATTATTCTTACTAAACTGTTTTGCACGTGTAGAAAAAAATATGGATGGATCATATTTTAGTTGGAAAATAAATCCTGGGTCCACACTTTTATAACTAGGGGATATGTTTAAAATTTAGCCTATAATATGCACTTGAAGATTAATTCTGAGAAATGCCTCACACAACATGGTATCTGATGAAACTGAATCATAAAGAATTGAACTAAATTGAACTGAATCAAATGAAAATAATTGATTAAGGACTTCGCAAATCAAATTGAAATAGGAAATCGGTGTAGTGTGAAGCCACTTAGAGTGGATGAGAAAGGAGCAGTTCACATTTTATCTAAGACGTTATCTATCAATGTTGTAGAACCTCAGGAAAAAAGCTGCATAAACAGTCCCTGTGCAAACCGTTTTTCTGTCCTCTTAGTGACCTTCAAATCATGTGCTCATAGCAGAAAACAGAAACAGGATTCTGGGTTGATTTCAAAGAAAGCAAGGAAGGAAGAATGGTTTAAATATAATTAATATATAATTATAATATAGTGTTTTTTCTTTCTATATATATATATATATATATATATATATATTATAATTAGTTAATAATCTGAAGCTGAATCAGAAGCTTACAACTATAAGGTTTTCAGCAGTCTGAGCCCCAGAAAAGCTGCTGTGTAAAATTCAGAGGGGCACTGCTCAGTGTGACCTTTACAGTTCATTCAATCTGAGTTTATGTTTCCTGCTTCAGATGAAATTACTTTCAAAAAGAGTCACATTATTGATGTACTCTGTGGCAGCTGAGCTGTTTGACGATACACATATGATTAAAGTTTGGAATTTAGTGTACAGTTATATTCTTATATTCCATTATTGACTTATAAATTGCATTTTTACAATAAATGAATTACTTGGTCTTTAACGCAACATGTAAAATGTCTGCTAACATGTTAACAATAGCAGCTTCATAAGGTGATAATATGTCAGATTATCATTTTTGCCCTAAACCATTCAACTAAAATGGAGGAATCATTCATGTTCCTTCCTTTCTTGAATAACTTCACACCTACTCAAGTGAAATTTGAGCTGAGTAAGAGTTCCTTCAACATGAGTGAGAGACTTTCCAACCTTTCACCTTCAGCCTGCCACAGATAGTATGTTGAATGAAATATTTGAAAGATTCTAAGTTAATCTTTACTAGTACTTTCTTTTTCTTTCTTTCTTTCTTTCTTTCTTTCTTTCTTTCTTTCTTTCTTTCTTTCTTTCTTTCTTTCTTTCTTTCCTTCTGTCATATCTAAAGCCAAAAACTCTGATCTCTTGTAATGCCATTTAATGGCTTGGATTAGTGTAGAACATTTGCTGTATGTGTGTATGTCTCTGTGTGTGTTCTCTAGAGGAAGTCAGTTAAGCCATGGAAAAGTACGTGGACCAGCACATGGAGACCGTAGTGGGTACAACTCACTTTGACCCCCACACAACCTCAAAGCCAAGGTTAGATCTCTCAAACTGCCAACCACACAATGTGTGTGCATTTTGTGTCAATGTGTGCGTGTGTGTATGCATGCTGTGTTTGTCCCTGTCTATTCAATACTAAGGAGAATATTATGCAATAATCTAGGAAACACTTTCCATTAAATAAATGTCCAAACCTTAAATGTAGCAACAGATGCTGCTTGCATCATTCTGTGAGGTCAGGGCCTCAGTATTTTTATGATATCAGCTCTAGAGAGCCCTCAAAGCTTCAGTTAATACATCTCTACCATTTAATGTATATAAACAGAAGTGTGGTACTTGCTGGCCAAATGATGCAACTAAGATGGGGGACAAAATTCATGGTCCTCATGCAAAAATTTATTTTATAATTAAACTAATATGGAACTTGAATTACCCTATTTGTGTTTCCACAGACAGTGTTTCCTTGTTGAGTTTGGAAGTAGGTTTGTTTCCAGGACCAAACACCGACCTACACACAACGACTAAGATGAAAATGCCCACTCTGTTTGACTATAGCTAAAATTAAACTTCTGTATGTGTCGTTAAATAAATGTTTGGCTGAATAAATTTGTGTATGGAATATGGACTGTGGATTTTGTTTGCTATTTCTTAATCAGGAAAAGGTTTACTTCACAGCCAGTAATGGGAAGAGGAATAAAAGCAAAAACCCTCAACCCATGTAAATGTGGCATTCACATATGGTATGTGAACGCCACATATTTTAAGACAGCTAAGTGTCCTATGGAGTTTAATTTCAAACTTTTTTCCTGAACCTTTAAGTGAAAACGAAACGCCACAGTCAAACATGAAAAGGTTAGGCTATAAAACATGCTCAAAGTTAAACACCTTTGGGCCATCAGGACCTGGTGGGCCTACATCGCCTTGATCACCCTATAGAGACACAAAGATATAAATATTATGTAATATATATGATATATTATATAAAACTTTACACAGATTCTCAAAAAATTGACAAACAGCAAATTGCTGGCCAATGGGCACAGCAATGGCAAAGTGGCACCTGATTTATTAAAACCGTCTTTTCCTGCTTTCCCAGCTGACCGGACCATTTTCTGCATTCTCCTACTCTGGTTCTCCACATTTCTTGCCCATATTCATTGTCACTATCGAATAAAGGAATAAAAATTTCCAAAAGTAAAAAGAATGAAAAAAAAAAAAAATCTTCTCAGTAGCTCTAAAGTCCTACTATGATCTGTCACATGTCACTCACCAGCACTCACCAGCACTTTAACAGGAACACCATACCCAAAACTGGGTATTAACCTCCGCCTCAGTTTTTTGTGTCATAGATTTCACAAAATGTTGGAAAAATTCCTTTGAGATTGTGCTCCATGAACATTTCTGCAGATTTGTCAGCTGCACATTCATGTTGCCAATCTCCTTGCTCAACTCTGACCCTACCATCAGCACAAAACCAGATCCATCAGACCAGGTCTTTAACAAGTGGTGGTGAGTGTGTCCACTGCAGCCTCAAGTTTCTGGTCTTTTTGACAAGAAGTATAACCTCACGTTTTCCTTCTGCTGTTGTAGTCCATCTACTTTAAGGTTGGACGTGTTGTTCACTCTGAAGCTTTTGTGCTCAGCACAAAAGAGTGGTTATCTGAGTGACTGTAGCCTTTCTGTCAACTCCAACCAGTCTGTCCATTCTCCTCTGACCTCTCTCATCAACACAGAGCTGCTGCTTACTGGATGCTTTTGTTATGACTGTTGTGAGTGAAAATCCAGGAGATCAGCAGTTTGAGAAACACTCAAACCAACAATGATATTATACTGAATCACTATTATCTCAATAACTAAAGCTCCTTACCTGGATCTGCAAGATTTTATACACTTCACTGCTGCCACATGATTGGCTGATTGAATCGCTGAATAAGCAGGTGTTCATTAAGGAGTGCTCAGTGAGTGTATGTTTTTCAACAAGAAGTAAATCTACCTCCTTCTGTTTCTGCATTAATCCCTGCACATATTTGAAGCACATCATAAATAAAAGTCAACTATTACCTGGGGAAATTTATTGATTTCTGTTCACAATGTAAAATATTATCAGGTATTTTCTGGCAAATCCAAACACATCCTGGATTCTACAAACTATAACAATTTTCAAAAGAGAAATACAGAAGGGAGCTCACCTTTTGTCCTGGCACACCTGGCTCACCCTGGAGAGATAAAACAATGTGTGTACAGATAAAGTGCATATCCAGCCAGTGTAACAAATGAAGATTTACATTGACAGATGTACAAGGCTGAGCCTTGCTTTGTGGGCTACAAAGTCATGCCTCTGATTGTGCTGCAGCCGAGCTGATGCTAAAGCCTAATACAGTGAGATTCAGTCTGACGTAACAGTCTCAGTCACAGACTTTGTCAGTTTATCTGTGTTTGTTCTCTCATGTTCCTCACTGGATTTGCTACCTGTATTTGAATTGTGTTTTGCTCCTGATTGTCCACCTTTGGTTCCTTTCCTGTGTTCCTGGCTTCTGCCTTCATAATCAAGTCTTTCAGAATTTTAATTTTGCTGTTTGGCCAAAAAGAAAAAGTAGTTTACCTTGAGTCCTGGTAAAAGCTGCAGAAACAATGCAGAAATCCAAGGAAGGTAAATGTCACGCCAACAAACTTTCACTAATGAGAATATTATGTAAAAATAAACATGGAGTCACTGAAACAAACTTACCCGTAGGTCTTTTCCTGGTTTTCCCGGCTCACCAGGTTTACCCTAAAAGAGGAAAAATTCCTCATATAACATCTACAAAAATATCTGTTGCACCAGCTCTATGATTCCATTTCAACTACTCTTTTGCCTGACAATAAATGACGTCAAACAAAACTTAACACAAGACAACACATATTTTCTTAAAAACTGAACAACCCAGTGGTTGTCAAAGTGAAGTTTTATGTTTTTAGGTGGCAACATGGAATCAATGTCAGTTTTGAAACAGCTGAGTTATTGAGAGCAGCATGTCCAGGTTCTAATGGTCCCTAAGCAAAGTGAACTTGTGACTCTATTTCCAGTCCAGACTGATATTGTATTCATAATATTCTCACTATGTTTTCACCTCTCTGGCGCAGTCTGAGTTTATTAAGCACAGGTGGCTAATTAACAGGTGTATAGGATTTTAATTTCTGACTGAACTAAGACTGGGACTCACCGGGGAGCCACTGGCTCCATTCAAGCCTGGTGTTCCTGGCAGTCCAGGGGGTCCTGGAGGTCCCGGGGGTCCCTGCGCTCCAGGCTCGCCCTGCTGAGAGACCTTGAGTTACAACCTGCCATGCTGGAGCGTGTCTTGCCACACTGGCCATGCCAACACAACAATCTCAGACTACATCACAAATAAATGCAAGTGGGGGGGGGGGGGAGGCAAAGCAAGAGGTTTAATGCTTGAGCACAAAGATTTATTCTTGAGGTTCACTTATTAGCTTTTCCTGGGCTTTTACCACATCCCATGGACTTCAGGGAATATAACTTAACCATGTGTCAGGACATGATCAAGGACCCTTGAGACATGGTCTTAGCAAATACCCTTAGTAAGAGAACACTGGCAAATATCAGGTGTCTATGAATATGAGACCGAGACAAGTCCTAGTAGCAGCTAGCAATGATGTGATGAAACAGAGAACTAATGAACTAGTGAATATTAGACCAAAAGAGTTACAGAACTTGCGTCACGTAGTTAAGACTGGTTGTATAGTGTCTCACTCAAGGAGACACTGATGGTGAATGGCAACCTTGATTTTTCTCCAGCCATTTACTGGCTTTGATGCTTTTTTCTTTTGCCAAGGAAGTTATGTTTTCACACGTCTGTTTGCTGGTTTGTTTGTTTGGCACCAGGATTATGTAAAAACTACTGATCTCATAAAATTTTGGTGCCGATTCAGTTAAAGGGGTGGATCCTGGAATTTTTTAACCAGCTAATCTGTGAGTGGTTATTCTGAACACTGTCCATTGACAGCCAGAGGCCTGGGAATGATCTCAAACCACAGCTTCTTCAGACTGAGACATATTTCCATTCAGTATCTGGGTATACAAAATGCCATCTTTAAATGCCATCTCCCCTTTGCACTTATGCAGCCCCATATCAGTACACTCCATGTTTCACGGTCAGTACTAAGCAGGTTTATGCCAAACACGCTGGACCCCATTTGATCCAAACACATTTTTTTTTGGTTTCTTCTGGCCAAAGAATGTTCTGCCAATATTCATTTAGCTTTTTTCAAATTCTTCGGCAAATGTAAAAAAATAATTTTATTTTTGCACTTTTCTACTGTTATGCTAGGAATGGTTTTCTTCTTGGTCTGATCAGTGACTGAAAAACCAATTTCCACAGATAATCTTTGTCCCAAGTCAGAAACACACATCTGTTTTTGGCTGGACTGCAACAGCACTGTGAATGCTATTATCACAAATGTCTGTGACTGAGTGATACAGTTGAGTGATCATAGTTCCATCATTGGTCAGACGAATGACTGAACGTGACTGAGTTGGACTTTCCTATTGGCTGTTGCTCTTTCAAAATGAAGATGGGGCGTTTACAGTCTGCAGTGTTGTCAATTTAGCACGAATCAGTAAATTTAGTGAGTTTTTTTCAAAAAAGCACCTGGCGACAAATCAAATGACTTTTATGACAAACCTAGCAGCTTAGAAGAGAGTCTCCAGAGAGAAGGTAGTTCTCTCTGTGTATCATTACCCAAACTGTGCTCTGTGTGAGAGACTAAATAAGAAAGATATTGAAAGATATCTTCCAACTTTCTCTGTGAATGATCATGTGCAACAAATCCAACTGAAATCACAATTCAGTCTTTGTCTTTAACTGATGTGTTTGGTGACGTTGTCAGACATTGTGGTTATAAAATCGGGATTTTAGAAGTGACTGCTGGTTAACATGTAGTCACTGTTTCAAACTTGTTTTGTTGCCATGACAAATGAAACAGAAAGACATATGAATGAAAACAGCTTTATTGTGAATTCAGCTGTATTAAAATAGTGTGTATGTGAGCACAGAAGGGCAAATACAGCACAATGATGTCCATTGTCTACAGCGGTTCCACAACAGTTTTCAACTATGTCCTAAATTTCATACATTCACTATATTTTTTATGCAAGATTGTGTGAATCGAGAAGTGTGCTTCTCGTCAGTATGTGATTCTCATGTAACAATCAACAATTAATGTTTGCCTTTTTTTCTTTTTACTGTAACAAGGGTCTTTCCCTGACTCTGACTGAAACTTTTCTATTAATATTTTGGTTGTCTAATCTTCACCATCTTTTCTTTGTCATTATTTGGTATATGTGGATAGTGTAGACAGAAAGACTGACAGGATGTAAATTGGGGTTTTGGAGAAGCACCTATATCAAAGTTTTTGAATGGCAAAAATCAATTTCCAAAGTCCACTTACAAGACAAGACAAGAACTTTTCACCTGAGTATGACTAACCATTCAGAAGTAGTAGCAGCCAGAACTTGGTTAATTACAGCATCATGGCGGTTGGGGCTGGGGGTGGGGGGAAGTAGGGGCAGAGAGAATTGTACCTTGAGGCGTTTTAGGATTAGAGGGCTTATTGAGGGCATGTTTCGCACGGTGATGGGCAACATCTGCCAGGGGGAGTCACAAAGCACAGGTGGCCACCGATGAAAAAAGGTCACAGGGCAAGGACCAGGAGGCCAAAGAAAGGAAACGGGGTAGAACCAAGAGAGTGAAGGAGGGGGGAGGGGTGTGGAGGAAAAGAGAAATAGAAACATGAGAGTGAAAAGCAGGGACATGGTAAAGGAGAGAAAAAGGAAACAAGGTTGAAGAAAGGAATGACAAAAAAGAGGCACCAGCACAACACTCTTTGGGCCTGGAGTAGAAAAGGGGATGATTGATGTACTGTGATAAAATTTTATATCCAAAGAATGTGAATACATTCAAACTTCATTCAAAGGTCTGTTGGTCAAATCAAGCATCCCCTATTCAGGATTTGTGTACAGCCAGGCCCATAGATTGCAGTGGAGCAGAGGTGGGTGCTAGTCTTGCCACAAAGAGAGTATAGCAGTATAGTTACAATGCACATCCAGACTTACTGTGGCCAACTGTCCAACACAGGGCTGTACAATACGTCGCTTCTGTTGAGATGACCAGCATAATCAGGTACAAGTTTAGCAGAGGGTAGTGCAGGTGAGATCCCGCTGATAGCTACATTCTCCCACTGACACCAAGTAGAACCAGCTGCATGCAACTTGCCTACTTTTTACATAGCATACATATTTCCACAATTTTTATTATGCAGCAACCTCTACAGTAAAGACTACCCTGACCCAATATCTGAAAATACTTATACACATTTCTACCTTAAGGTCAGTTTTGAACATACTTCTTTTCATTGTGTGATCAGTCACACTATTTTTAAGTAGATCAGTTGAAAAAAATAACAACAGAACTATATCTATGGAAATATGTACAGCATGTTATAAGTCAATATAGTGTAAGTATGGGTATACATTTAGTAAAAGTAGGCAAGTGTGCTGCTTTGTCCCTCACCATTTCCAGCTATCCACCACAAAACTGGACACAGGTTTAAAAGTAGAGAAGTCAAAGGATGCCAATATTAAAGTGAAATAGAAATGTCACTTCCAATTTGAATTAAATTTTTATTTACCTCACATATAAATAAAAGGCTAGATACTTTTTTTTCTCTTTACTTTTTTTATTTGTTTCTTTTATCATAATTAATTATATATAAATACAGAACAAAATGCATTTCTATTTCAAATTTCATAACACTGCCATAATTATATTTATCTTGAATTAGACTTCATTTTCAAAATGGCAGGCCCTGTGCAATTGAAAACTGAAAAAATTGTCATCTTTCAGTCATTATGCCTCCACTCTGGCATCAGAGCCAGAGGCATATCGTTTTTGGGTTGTCTGCCTGTCCGTCCCATTCTTGTGGACACAATGCTTCAGTAATGCCTTCACAGAACTTCTTCAAATTTGGCACAAACATTCACTAAGACTCAAGGATGAACTGATTAGATTTTGGGGGTCAAAGGTAAAAGGTCAAGGTCACTGTGACCTCACAAAACACAGTTTTGGCCTTGTGAAAGCAATATCTCTGTAACACCTTGAGGGAATTTCTTGGTAAAAACTTTCACCTGGACTCAAAGACAAACTGATAAGATTTTGGTGGCTAAAGGTCAAAGGTTAAAGGTCAAGGTCACGGTGACCTCACAAAACACTTTTTACAGCACTTATGACAAAATCTAACACAAATGGTTCATATTTTATATGACTCTGGATAAACAGGGATGTAATCTGAAACTAGTCTGAGGGTGTGAGGGTGGAGGCAGGCAACCACGAGAAGGTAATTCTAGTTTTTATTTTTGTAATTTAATTTTTTTATACATCATGTGTACAAATATGGAATTTTTTTATTGAGTGACCTATTCTTAATATTGGCATCACTGTGCCTCTGCAGTATGTGCAATTCATCTTAATTCCAGTAACAAATTTAAGAGCTACAAACTGTATATTATGTTGATTTATCTTTTATGAAACAGGAAAAACTTGTTCTGAAAACCTTGCTACCAAATCTTTATTTTTTCTTTTGGGTGGAGAGCATAGGGCTAAGGAGAGCCTGAGCTCTGGGACACTGGCTCTCTTTGCGGCATGACTTGATGACACCTCAGCTGAGGGTAATCTTTTAGGGTGTTTTGAGGCACCCACAAACCTTCAACATCACAGCCTGATTGTAGCGCAAGGCGGCCAGGGTTTTCAATGGAACATCCTGTGCAAAGAGGCCCTACACACCAAGGAAGTGGTTATTTCAATCAGTACTGGTAATGGCTGTAATGAACCAGAATCCAGCTACAGAAAAGATGAGGCATGTCTTGTGAAGTCTGATTTTAAGATGAGTTCAGTTTAAAAGAAAAGCTCAAAAGGTTTCTTTTCTTTCACAGAGCTGGAGTCAGAATGTGCTTATCCTAGCTTAGCATAAAGACTGGAAGCAAGAGAAAGCAGCTAGCCTGCCTGTGTACATAGTGGAAAAAATGCCTACCAACACCTCTAATTACATGTGTCATTTTAATTTCTTTTATGGGTATAGAACTGTACGATAACAATTTGTAATTTAGACATGTTCATTTATGAACCTGCACCATGGAGACAAATACACCATGGTTCCAGTCTCCAGGCTTCCAGTCTCTGTGCTAAACTAAGCTGATCACATCCTGACTCCAGCTGTGTGCTTACTGCATATATAAGAGATCCTCACATCTCACACTCATAGAGAAAGCAAGTAAGTGTATTCCCAAAATATTGAATTTTTCTTGTAACAATGAGGCTGCTGCTGAATACACACTTACATAAAACAAAAGAAATGTTCGCTGATCCAGTTGGCTTTGTTTTCAAAGGTAAACTTTCTAAACACTGAACATTTAACTCAATCAACAGTAACCCCCCCAAACCCCCAATGGGTTCCACTATATGATTGAGGCCTTGAATGTCAGCAGACACTGGGACTGCACCTCCCAGTCAAACTGCTTCAGTGGGCTGAGCGAAGTGTATGACAAACAAATTCAGCAGCCATATAGTTGGTTTGGAGCTTCTTTTCTTTCAGCCTCAAAACATCACACCTCAAGTTCTCTCTGGGTCCTTCTTTCTCTAAACTGCCCATTCTGAAATTAGCCTGAAGCATTTGCTGTCCAGAGATGTATATCACAACATGATGCATTACTGATAAAAAAAAAACCATATAAACATTTAAACATGTATCATACTGCTATTTTGAGGGGCTTTTAAACAAGGTAGCAAATGTTTATGTCCTTCCACCCCCAGCTTTGGCAGGAGTGGTTTAGAGGTTGAATTAGCTATCTGAATCCCCCTTTACACAGGAGACTCTCATTCTTGGCACCTCAAAACCAGGCTCTTATCATGTTTGTCTGTATACTGTAGCAATCTGCCAGTAATTGTTTTCTCTCAACAAGCCAAACCTGCTACCTGCCATTTGTCTGGCCAACTCAGGCAGCAGTTTGTCCAACTTCACTTTTCTATTCTGTTCTCACATCACACAAAACAATGAGTAAAATCATGTTAAACCCTGTAGCAGGAACAACAGCACAGATTCAATGTGTGTCATGATAATAGCATTTAAAATAATGCTGTCTTACCCGGTGTGTGTAATCTCCACAGACGCCCTGCAGAGAAATCAGAGGAATGAACCACAACAAATTTTTCCACATATTTTTTCACTAATCATAGTCATAGTCAGTTTCAGTTTAATGGGGAGGTCCGCAGATGTTATATGTGAAGATCAGTTATGATGAGTGCAGTTCAGCCAGTGGAAACAGTGGCTCAGGAAAAGCTTTGCCAAATCTTTGACAACATCCTGATGATGTCATAGTGATAGTCATAGTAATTTTGAACCTTTTCTTTCTTGTGAGTTCCAACTTTATGGAAGTGTGATGCTAATTTGTTGGAGTACCCCTTTTCAGTAAAGGATCTGAGTAGGTTTTCCACCACTGCTGGCTGGGAAACTACAGAGTGTATTACTCACTCACTGCAAACCATGTCTCACCTTCTCCCCTTTAGATCCAGGTTCCCCCTAGAAGTTAAAACACATGAGTGGTTATACAGTTAGCCTAAAAGACCAGCAGGTCAATATTTCAGACTTCAGAAACTTACTGGCTGTCCTTTAGGACCACGCTGACCCTGAAAGACACCAGCAATGCAGTCAGTCTTGAATGTGATGTAGCCACTGATTTTGAATTCAACATGACTGAACACACATTCCTCCAATTTATATGAGTGCAATGAGAAAACATGCCAAGTTATAATCAGACAGATGAATAAGTTGTTACAGGGGTCTATTCTAATTGTTATGAGTGATGGCACTCTATGATTTCTCATCAGGCCTTTGGTGTGCCCAGCTGTCAGAGCTCAGTAATTGGTAGATTAATGAACCACATAGATCTGACATACATCTGACCCCACTGGCTGACTAAACAGCTTATTTTCCACCTTGAAGGAAAATGAAGCTGAATGGTGAACATTAATTTAAATAGCCTGTGGAAGCTGGAGGTGAACATTCTTGCTTTGATTCTGTAATAGCTGAGAGTCAATCATAATAAGTTGTCTTTCATTCCAAAATCCTAATCCTGCTTTATCTGCAGCATGATGTTCATTGTACAGCTATGGCTACGGCTGTGCTCAAAATAAACAGACACCTAAAGTTTATTACATGAACACAAAATGCACATTTAAGTTTTAATGGTATTACAGTGCAACTATGTTTATGACAAATTCAAGGAATACTTACCATGTCTCCCTTCAGTCCATTCTGTCCCTGCGTAAAGATTTAAACAGTGAATGCAGGTGATAAAAATAACTATATCAATCTAGCAAATTTAATGTATAAATATATATATATATATATATATATATATATATGTATGTATGTATACAATAAAAAATATATTATAAAAAACATATTATATATGTATATATGTATATTCAGTTTCTGACATGACATTGGGGAGACTCACAGGCTTGCCATCCAACCCAATTGGCCCCTAGGATAAAAGAAGAAAAAGAGGTGTATGATTAAATATGGAGATCAGCAATTGCAAAACAAAGTTGTACAACAACAGCTGGCACTCATTTCTCAATCAACTCACAATCTACTATTACTATGTTATCACTACATGTTAAATAATTATTCACAAACTACCAGTTAAAAATGTTTTGATTAGAGGTCAGACTATGATTTATCCTTCACTCATTCCTTGGTAACTCCTCATTGTTTTGTGTACTGTAATTAAGCTTTGCTGTCTTTTGTTCATTAAAGTAAAGAATTTCCAGCATTTACACAAATCATTAAAGCATCAACCATAGAGACAGCAAGTTCAAGACTTACTGGAAAGCCTGGAAATCCTCTTGTTCCAGGTTGGCCCTATAAGCAGAAAAACAGTCAGTCAGTGTGTTTGTTGTACTTCTGAAAGAAAGAAAGAAAGAAAATATGGTTCTCTTTCCAAGGGATGTTCAGCCAGCATGGCCTCATTGTTTTTTTTATACAAGATTTTGTATTAGGGGAAAAAAAACCTTAACAATTTATTTAATTTGAAGCTTATCATAGTCTTCTGAGCAATCTCCAACAACCATGTAGTTAAAGGTTCAGGTCATGGGATGGTGACTCAGGATCTTTTTACTCATTAAAACTGAGATGCAGTTGAAAGATCTGCAAAAATCTTACATCAAGTTTAAGGCAAATATGAAAAAAAGTCTGCTAAGTGCTTAAAAAATGGAAAATATCTCTCCACTGATGACAACATTGAGATGCAGCTGAAAGCTCTTGAAAAACTTAGTCATTGAACTTTGAGTTAAGTTTTGTTTGGTGATTTGTGGTTTTTTGCAGGATGCTATTTTGTAGGTCAAGAATTGACCTAAACCAAGTCAAATAATTTCTCAGAGAAATGGGAAAGATCCATTCACCGATGAAGACCTTGAGATGTGGTTAAAAGCTCTTGCAAAAACTCAAAAGTTAAGTATATTTTGGCAAAATAGTATTTACAATGTCAAGAGTCACCATTCAAAGTGGCATGGAAATGTATGCATCCAAAATGAAATTCATGATTATTTCCCTTAAAACTGTCTCCTGCATGTATGTAAGACATAATTGTACATGCTCTATAACACATTATACACACAGCTCTAAAAATATCTTCCATCATCCCCAAAGTTGTATGGGTTCTTCGCTGGCCCATGTCAAATTCCTCAACCAAGTTTGGGTCAAATCACTTCATTACTTTTTATGTAATGCTGCTGACAAATGAACAGATGTGGTTGAAAACATAACCTACCTTTGGTGAGTGCTCTCACTCACTCAGACAGAGAGAGAGAGAGAGAGAGAGAGAGAGAGGGAGAGAGAGAGAGAGAGAGAGAGAGAGAGAGATAGCTGTGGCTGTATAGGACATAGCCTCTACTTTCTCTTCTAATAACATGCAGCTGTTAAAATGGTTTAAAAAAAGGAAAACAATATTTTTTTTCATGTCATATTCAGATTCTGCCTGGACATTGAAACTATAGTGAAAGGTGTCAGTTCTATGTAATGCTGCTGGTATGATGTCAATATGACATCAACAGAGCTTTGCCTTGGGCTGTGTGGATGCTCTAACCTATTAACATGGCTGCCAAAATGAAAAGCAAGAGGCAACCGTCATGCGCAGGTGAAGTATGCAGTGTGGCTGGGGCCCAAGTGTTTCTGACTGACTTATTCTCTAAGTTCAGGACTGGGCTCCTACTGTGCAGAGCTTCTTCCACGGCCTGTTATTCATTAGAAATGCCTATTACCATCCAGGAAGCGTGGGCACACACAGGTATACATTGTAATAACCATCAACTAGAAAAACACATGTGTGCTCCACTTCAGTTGGCTAGACTCTTGGTTATTCTATGTTTTTTTTTATTTTTTATAAAGTCATGTTATGAAACTTATGAGGCTATATTGTCCTCCTGAAAACTAAAAAGGAGAAAAAAAGAAACACTAAACTCATTTGTTGTCCCAAGGATTTGGGTTAGAGGAACCATTAAGGCCTGAAGCCTGGATAACTAACACTGACCCAAGTTGGACCAGGATGAAGTTTCTTGCTTCGCTTCCTAATAAAACAAGCATGACTAATGAGCCAATTTATGGCCAAAGCATATTAGAGTCCTCTTGAACAATGCTGCTGTTTTCACACCGTCTGTAAAAAAGTATTATTCTGTCATTTGTGGTGCATTCACCCAGTCTTCCCCCCCACAATTCTCCAAAGAACAAGACTCTCTCTCTGTAGTTTAATCAACAGAAGTGAAAAGTCTATGAGTGTCTTCAGCAGAGATCTACTAAAATGGTAGATAATAAAAAAGTGTGGCATGTAGGCATGCAGCAGTAATTGAAGATAAGAGCTGTATTAAGTGTATGAACAGGTGAAGACACTTACAGGAGGTCCTCTTGGTCCAATGATAGACAGACCTGGCTCGCCTGGTGCTCCCTATGAACACATACAAAGACAGGAAAAAAACATAACTAGGATATTCCAGTTTCTCAGTCACCTCCAGAGATCAGTGAAATTCAGCACATCGATGCATTCCTCCGAAAGTAAAAAGCTATAGTGGGGGAAAATCAATCCACTAGCACATACATATAATGTGTCTAATTCTAAACACATAAATACCACCTCTCAGACAGCCATGGTGGACATGCATAGAAATGTAAAGCTCTGGTAACACTAGAAAGTTCCACAGCAAAGTTAATCTTTGTGTTCTTGTGAAATAGGTGTAGAAACTTAGCGATGTAATGACTGTTGGTAGTGCTAGAAGTGAGATGGGAGAAAGTGATCTCAGTCACTTTGACGATGACATGATTGTTGGTGTCAGACGGCTGGTTTGAGTGTTTCTCAAACTGAATTTTTACTCAGAATGTAGCAACAACAAAATCATCCAGTGAGCAGCAGCTCTGTGTTGATTAGAGATGTCAGAGGTCAGAGGAGAATGGACAGACTGCTGGGAGCTGACAGAAAGGCTACAGTCACTCAGATAACCACTCTTCACAGCTGTGTGCTAAGCACAAAAACTTCAGAGTGAATAACACGTTCAACCTTGAGGTGGATGGACTACAACTGCAGAAGACCACATCAGGTTCCACATCCTGTCACCTAGAACAGAAACCTGAGGCTGCAGTGGACACAAGCTGCAAGCAACTTCTTAGAAAATCATCTGACTCATTAGCTGCTAAATGTTGTGCCTTCTGCACCAGCTAGCTATTAACTTTGTCTGTCTGCTATTTGGTTCTGGGCAGGTGATGTTGCTGGACACAAAGTTGCTAAGAAAAGAAATTTGCCAACTGGGAAACCAAAGCATTTCGGATAAAGAGGCTAAAAAGATGTGTAGAGTGGAGGAGGACAACAGAGTAGTGTTCATCAAAATGAGCTATGGTCAATTTAGTGTTAATATGAAAAGTATTTACTAGTAGAGGTGAAAACAAAGAAATCTTTGGGGGAAAATGGTCAGCCAGCTTAACAGATGGAGAAAGTTTATTTCCAAAAATGTTACTAAATGTTATAGCTAGTACTTCTGCATTTAGTGTTTCACAAAATGCATGTATGTATGTATCCTTGAGGCCCAATAAATGTGTTCAATATATTTTCTTCCTTGTGTTTATTGGTTACCATGTTTTCCATCCCTCCTTCCCTTCTTTGCTTCATTTCATGGCCTGTTACTGTCACCTGCTGATCTGTGGAATGGGGTGAAACCACTGCTATGCATCATGCACACAAATCTGCATCATTGTAGACATGCACAAGAACAGAAAAGAATTTGGACCCTTCAAAACATTGCTTTATAGCACTAACAGTAATCAAAACCTCCACAGTGTACATTGGTTAAAGTTTAGGTCTGAGTTTTACTAAGCTGCTATCTATGCATTGAACTCGATGCAATGATGACCTAAAAAATCAACATTCAACAAAATGCAGGTGACAAGTTTTGTGGGCAGAGTTCATTACACTGATGTAAATAAAAGTGATCATTTTCGATTTTTCTGTCTCTGTAGTAATGACAGTGGAAAATTAATCTACGTTTACCATTTCTGTTGAAGTACTTTTGCAATTCCTGAGCCCAAATGTTGGAGACTACAGTAAAATTTAACTGTAACTGTAACTTCCACCTTGACACCAAATCAATCTTTTCTATCCCAGGTGGCAGCTCCATATTTATGGTAACTTCAAAATGACAGAGAGCTAAGATTTAACTGTGGTACCAGAAACAATATTATTTGTCTCAATATACTGTATAACTCTATTCAAGTTCTCTTTGAGAATCTCCTTGTGCACTCGACTGTGGCCTCTATAAATGTCTCTCCATTTTCTTTGTGGAGTCTTAAATTAGAACTTTCAGAAGCTTATGTGACAAATTATTACTACTGTGTTTCAAAGTGTAAAGAGTGCAGGTAACCCAACCAGAGTGGGAAACCATTTACAGAATGTGATCCTGATGCTGTTTTAAAATACAGATTTGAGTTCCTGATATAAACAACACCACCACCCACTAAACCACATCTTAGCAATGTCTCAAATGACTGTTTATATTTCATCATTTTTCTACCACTCATCCTACTTGCGCAGACTGGATTGGCTATAGGCGACCAAAGTACCAAAGGACACCAAGCCAAAGCCAGAAACTTACAGGACAGTTGCAGTTTGTCTTTGACTGGTGATAAATTACATATTTCTGCTAAAAGCACATGCTCCTAAACTTACCTTCACCCCTGCTTGTCCTTTTAAGCCCTGGGATCAGTTACAGCAGACACAGTAGCATGCAAAAAGGTGTGAAGGGAGGAGAGAGACACAAGAGAGAGAGGGACCAGTGTTAGAGTCATGGAGATGGTTCAGGGCATGCAGCATCCTCCAGGACTAGCAATGGGGGATGGGATGGGGAGGGCTAAGGGGAGCTATTATATGTGTAAGTTTAATGCAGCTAAGTGGAGGTTAAATGCCTCAATATTTATGTAGTCAAACATTATCTTAAACATCCTTTCTGATATTGGAATCAGGTCCAACTAATCCTTCAACAATTTTTGTAACATCAACATTCACGCTTATTTCACACTGCTTTTTTCATTATTCACACATTAGTTAATATGTGTTTAACTGAGTACCATCAATGTTTTCAAAGAGAGACAGTTCAAAGTGGTAGGATTCATAACAATGATATTACATGATATGTAGTTCTTGGGAAGATGTTTGCTATTAGATGTGGTGTGATGGTATTTTGCTAAGCCACATTCTTTTACTGAGACATTAAGGATTGCTTTGTGGTAGAGAGCTACATGTAACCAAATGAGATATACAGCAAGTGACTATTTCATTAGACACCATGATACAACAAATCTGATTAAGGGTTAAACATGTCTTTAAGAGGGGGCATGAGGGAAACACAACTCTATTCTGGAAGCAGAATTAGACAAACATGTCAGTTCACTAACTCGTTCACAGCCTTTCATGTAAAATTGGACCTTCGATGTATTAAATATAATACATTTTGGGTAATTACATATTTATTGTCAAAATCAACTTCGGACTGAATTGATTTGAGTGCTTGTAATTCATAGTATCCTATATTTAATATAAATATAGAACATCTGTTACTAACAACAACAACTAACTATTTAAGCATTCTGACTTGATTTTATGCTGTGAAAATTCCTTATCTAGGCAAGAAGCCTGTTACCTATGGAGACATGTTAGAAGTGTTAAATATAATCCACATGTGGTAATGCTGAAATTGTTTGAAATAAGGCTATATCCAAAAGAAGTGTTTCAAACTAACAAAGTGAATTGTGTGGTAACCCTATAACAGTGTGTTAATGACTGGGAGTAATACTTATGTAAAAGAGATTTTGTAATAATACAGTAAGGTTAGATCTTGGGATTCATTGTTGGTTGCTGTAGCAAAATCAGGGAATGTATGTTGAAACAAGATTACAGGTATGGTTAAACTATAAAACAGACTGCTAATGCTGTAATTAGTAATTACATTTACTTTACAAAATTCCAATTGAATATTTCCAGACACACACAAATTAAAAGGCCAGCAAACTGAAAACAAGACTGAAAATGTGGGACTTATTCAACTATAAATACACAGAACATAACATATCATTAGAGTATCTGTAGTAGTGGTGATAGCTGACTTTCCTATTTGTATCATATTGCCACAATTAACAAACTTAAAGATTTAAAAGTTTTGGGTCATTATGTTAAATTATCATGATACACTCAGTTGAAGGCCCCACACATCTCCACAGGTGTTCCCAAGATTCTTTGAACTTATTAGAATGCAGACAGGTGGTTGTACCATAGGTGTGCAGAGCCTTTAAGAGTAAATACATTTTAGTCTAGCAGCCTCTGTCTGAACTCCCTGCTTTCCTTACAGCTGATATATGAAGTCATATCAACACAACCATTGTGCTGGATACACAAACCCAAGTCACTCACCATTTTCCCAGGAATTCCCATATTTCCTTTGTCACCCTATTGACCAGTGCAGATTCAGAAGAAACAGGGGTCATTAGGAACATTAGACTGAAGTGAGCTATAGGGATACCTTACCATTTAGACTTATGGGCTGTTTGTCATTTTCAAGGCTTATGTAATCTTATTTAATGAACCAGAATTTAATTTAAACAAATTCAGCTGAGACAGCATAAGAAGAGTAGCTGCTCACATCACTAACACTGTTTTTTCAGCACTGTTATAATCAATCATTAAACGTAATGGCTCCTACTTTTGGGAAAGGGACAATAACAGTGGGTATACACAGTTTGTAAAAGTCGTAATGCCATGGTATCCATTTAAAGAATAATAGTGTTGAGAGGACTTAGTAGGTTCACCATGCCATGCCTAATGTTAAGACTAGAGACAAGCATTTCATTATACTGTGACTGAAAAATGAATCTGGTGCAGTCATGCCCAACCCAAGACTCCTGATCTGAGATCTGAAATAATGTTAAATGAGTCTGAAATATTCCTCTCATCAACTGGCCATAACAACAACTGTACTCTGACACATACTCAGTTCAAGTCCTGCAACACTTGTTCACCCTGTATTTTCTTTCACATTACTTGAGATAACACTCAACTTGACTTAAATGAGGGTATCTATTTCTGAAGCCTTTTAATGTGCCTGCCTCTGTCAGGAGGGACAAGGCATAATGTTGAGCTGCGGAGATACAGCGCATGACTCAGCAACCTGTAATAAACTTTTGCAAGAATTGGGGTATAGGCACTTGCATGAAATGACCTATTCAAGTCTGAGAGATATTCAGGTTTCCTTTAAATTATAAACTACAACATCTTTTCAAAATTGCTTTGAGGATCAGTTTTATCAAGTATTCACTGCTTAATAAAATATATCTGAAATGTCCGGGACTGAAAGCCAGTTCAAATAAAAAAAATCTTCATTATAAATTTAATTCTAAATGCAAATCTGCTCACGGTTCTGCTCAAAGTGACACATATCGGCCGCTAAGGGCAGCTTGTTCTGGCTCAGAAAAGCAAACTGGTTGTCATATGGATTCACCATGCATGTCTGTCCCATCTGTCCCTATCCTGTGTTCCTGAGGTTTGTACCTTTGATAGTTTTTCGATATCTGAACTGAGTATTAAGGACAGATAGATAGGGCGCCTCATGTTTCACACACTATAAAGCCATCTATGCTTTATATTTCAACAATGTTGTGTAACACTAGCCTTTATCCTCTGTATCACATACATCTTTTATGTGTACACAGTTTGGGCCTGATTTACTAAAGCTTTGCGTGCGTAAAAACGTGCGCAAACGCGACAGCACGCGCAAACACATGTTGATGCTGATCTACCAACCGGGCGCACCGAGGATCGCGTCTGTCAGTCGGGCAAAATATCGGGAGGAGTAGATGCAAATAGAATCATTTTGTGCACGCAATGAGATTTACCAAACCTGAAACTAATTGCGCTGATTATTTTTGCGTCTATATTTAGCACGTTTGAAAGTCAAGTCTTAGGCTACCTGGCACAGCTGTGCGCACAGATGGCTGTGGTCATTGTTGCAAGGAGGCGGCGTAGGCACGACAGGCAATGGAGAGAACGCATCTTTTCTGTTCGTGTCACTCTTTTTGGAATGGCAGAAGAAAAAATAATCGAGACATATCGGTTATCTGGCGATGCCATTTTGGAGCTTCTCCGTGAAGTAGGAGCTGATTTGGATCCAGTCACAAGGAGGAGTCATGCAGTGCCTGCTATGAAACTCAGAAATGTGCTTGTTTGCCTCTTGTACCAGCACCTCCAATTCCGTGGCTTCAAATTTGCTTTTGCGCTTCCGTTGGGTCTGCTCGTTTGCATTCGCCACGGTGAACACCCTTAACTCGTGCAAAATCCTCATTTAAATAGGGTGGGCTCAATCACTTTTGCACCTGTAGTCAATTGCGCTGTTAATCTAAGTAAATCACCCGCAAGCCCCAAACAGGCAGCGTGCGCAATCTATCCGTGTGCGCACGCAATTTAGCGCTCTTTATTTGGGATCTTAGTAAATCAGGCCCTTTGAATCCTGTGTGGGAAAGGTGAATTCCACAAATGGAAACCACTAAGTGCAGAGGCAAACAAATCAAAACACTGAAGAGCTATTTCTGTAGAAATGCTGGCCATAAAAAGTAGCCTGGTCAAAACTGGTCTGATATAAAGAAAAGCTTAAAGATTATGATTTTAAAGAATTAAAGGATGTTTTGATATTAATCCTGGAAGTATTTTGGTGAGACAATCATGAAAAGGAGTTGGATTTGGCACTTACAATCAGGCTGGCTTTGGTCAATGCATGCATGAGTTTAAATGCCATAAAGCCACTGCACTACTAAACCACAAAACCATGGCATGTTATTTGTCTCCGTTCTGACATAATGGCAACCCTCATCACTGAATATCAAAGGCTACTGGATGAACGGCTCTAAGAAAATGAACTTAACACTCACATCTCTTTCATTTTAACTGCACTGCAATCTGATCACCAATCACCATTCTGACTATGCCACAAGCAACCACATGGTCAACTTTTCACCTAATATTTGATCAGAAATGGTTTTAAATAGGGCTGTTGTTGGCCAAAATGAAGGTCCAGGAAATGTCCAGTGAGTGCTGCATTTGTCCAATCAGATGTTGGAACATTTAAATGAAGGTATTTAACCAAGTTCATACCACTCCTCATCTCTCCTGTGAGTCTGGACATGGATTCAGATATTCAGATACTCAGTCTTGGCACATCACATTCGCTGGTATCTCTGTCATGTATGTGGCATAGTACTTAAAATAAAAGTATTTAAATGCTATCAGGCTACAGCTGGGTCTTTGAAGGCCTATTTGGCACCACCAAATATGGTTGTAATGGAGAGCTTGAGGCTAACGTACCTATCATGATTATTTGATGTAGCCACAAAATAAAACCTTCACTAAAAGCAGAGTTTTATAACCATTAGACAAAATTAGTGTTTTGTAATTCCTCATTCAGTTCATGTGTTGCACTTCAGTCAATCAATCCCGATCAGTGCTGCACTTCCTTCTGCTCTATTTACTGAGCATGTTTATATAAATTATTCCTGCCTTACAACACATAGGTCAGGTAGGCTATTTTGCTTGTACATCATTCCTTTGTAGTGCCTGTCACTGTATCGGTCAGTTTTCAGACTTATTAGGGCCTCAGAAGTCTCACAACACACACACAGCCTAAGATAAAAGGATTATTGCAGGTCCTTAGAAGACGAATATCAAGGTGTCTGAGGCATATTAACAGCCCTTTTTAGCCTCAGCTGGGCGCTAGATTCAGATGTGCATGTTTGTGCTATGTTAGTGTATGGACACTCATATATATAATAAATATCTTATCCTAACCTAAACCTAAACCTAAACCTAAACCTCACCTGAACCCTAAAACCAAGTCTTAACCCTCAAACAGCCCTTTGAAGTTCTGAGGACCAGCCAGAATGTTCTCACAATGACGCTTTCAAACTGTGGTCTGTCCAAACAACGATTGAAAGTAACACACACACGCACGCACGCACGCATGCATGCACAAAGTGTTTATGATTCATCCATCGTATCAGTGGGGGTCTCCCTCCATTGGTTAATAAAGACCTATAATGTCACATTCTGACATAAACACCTTCTATGGAAAACACTGCTCCCTTATTTTGTCCACTTTCAAAAAAACCACATCCTCCTGCCATCATTCAGTCTGCTTGTGACCTTTTTTCCTGCTGGTTTACTGATGTAATCAATCACAAATATCAAAAAGGATCTCATCCTGACTTTGACACAAAGTGTCAACAGTTTGCTGTTTGTAATTGGCAACACAGGGCAAAGGTCAGATACTAGATGGCCACCTGTTTTCATTATTTCATTAAAGGAAACATATGGATTTGACATGCTGACATGACATGCCAGGTCAGCAGAAAGAGGAGAGTGTTAGACTGAGATTATAAAACAGAAGCAGTCTGACATGACTGTCCCACTTAATAGATACATATATATATATATATATATATATATATATATGTGTGTGTGTGTGTGTGTGTGTGTGTGTAGCAACCCATATTAAAACAGCCAAGAGGCCATGATCTTTTAAAGCTATAAGCACTTAGCTCCACTGCTGTACTGACATCTCTGAGGTTTCTAATGTGATCACAGAAATAAAATAGAATCAGATTGTTGAATTATTTCTAATTCAATTTTTAAAATCCTTTGATGCAGAGGGTTCAAGTTTAATGCAACCCTGTTTCCTTAAAAATACACTCATGCACAATTATTTTGCAGTAGAACATGTTTTTGAGGAAACATAATCCGGCCTAGATGACATTTTTATCTACATAATAAAGAAAGATCTATTACATATCTACATATCTACAAAATATGTACAAAATCCTGTCTGACAATGAGGACAGTGAGATAGGAAGCAATGAAGAGGAGGAGGAAGAGAGGAATGGAGAAACGGTCTGAGTAGAAGTGAAAAAAAATGTATCACTCCTTTGGTTGTTACAGCTCAAGCTTCATTTATCTATTTCGTTATCAATGGAAAATTACTTTTTGCATATTTTTTATAGAAAGGAAAAAAGAAGAAACCAGTAAGGATGAAGATCAAGACAAAAACAACATGACAATCCCTGACCATTTTTGAAATTGATACTGGGAAAGCTGTCCTGGCCTGAGCTTCCAGATGTAGGATCAAGTGGGAATGTAGTACTGCCCCTGGCAGAACCAATATCCAAGAAAAGGAATTTCAAGCTGTTCTATGACAACTGGCTTAGCTCAGCCCAACTGATGCTTATGTGGGTCCAAATGTGTTGGAGTTTTCCCTGCATGCAGAAAATAAACACAGCAGTCACCCTCCTCAGTATGTATGTAGGTGCTCACCCTGTATCCGAAGTACCCTGCAGCAGTATCACATAAGATCAGCACATGGGAAGTGTCACCTTGTTGGATTTACTGGTTGCTTAATACTGCACCAACATCAGGTCAAAGTAATGGTACCACCACGCTGTCTTTAGTTTGATAGATATGGCAGTGGTGAGATGTTGACTCATCTACAGGATTGTGGAAACGATGGAATGACGAAAAGCACATGTGTCTTTACACCTTCAAGTCAAAAAAGAAGAGAGAGCGAAGCAGTGGTGGGATTTCCCATCAGTATGAGGAGAAGAGGAGTATGTAAATACTATGTTTCAGTTGTTTTATTCTTTTTGTTAAATGATATTTTTGACATTTTTTGAAGATTTTGAAGTGAAGTTGCAAAACCTTATTTTGATTAATGCAGCAATTATGTTCCCTCCATAGCAATTTTAACGAAGCAAATTATGTGATATATACTATAGGTTGTTTAATATATATATATATATATATACATATATATATATATATATATTTTTTTTTTAACTGTAACTCATTTGAAAATCCAAATGAAAACAGTAGAGTAGGCAGAGAGATCAATACAGCAGTGATCACATATGTATTACTGTATATAGAGACACACAAAAACACCAGTTAAAAAGAAGTTACCGGAAAGCCTGCTCGTCCAGGTGGACCCTGAAAAAGGGGTGAGAGAGAATTGGTACAAAAAGGAAAGAATACATTTTTTTCAGATAAAGTCCACATAATGAAAGATAGCTGCACTGTATCAGGCCAGAATAAAGTGAGTAGAAAAAACTCCGGGTAGTTACTTGTAGGGATGTCACCACACCAGTTGTATGGTACAAATACCACAATTACACAATTCACAATAGCAAGGTATAAAGAGGCTACAGCACACGCAATGTGCTAACACACGCACATACACAAACACACATCCCTCTACATAGTCAGTATGCAAGCAGTAGTTTAAATGGACTAACATGGTGATAGACTGGTACTGTGAAAATATTCATTTAAAGGGATAGTTTGGGTTTTTTGACGGGGGGTTGTGTGAGGTAGTCATATATAGTTGGTACATTAGCAGCAGTAGATTATGATGAGTGCGGTCCCAGTTAGGACAGCTGACAGGGGCTCCAGCAAAGTGGCAGAGGGATGTGTTAGTGTGCATGGGGCCAAGACAAAAAAAATGTTTTACACACGCCATATCATAAAGCGGCGTAACACAGTGACTCCGTAAGTGCACTTGTGCGTAGGAATGCGGTATTTCAAAGGTTGAAAAAATTTACTGTCAAATGAAAGTGCTGTTTTTCACAGGAAGATAAACCGCAACTGAAGTGTACATTTAAACGGATATTGGATTGTTTCGGTGGGTGTCTTTTAAAAGTGACTAAAACACATTTTTCTAACTGGCTTTCCTAACTGGGACGCTCATCATAATCTACTGCAGGTAATGTACCAACTATATATGATATTTGCCTCCGCCAACCAATCAACTTACAACCTCTCCTGTTCCTGAGTCACAGTGTTGAATAATGGCAATAAGTGTTTTTGCAGAACATTATTGTGACACAGTAACATTGACCTTTGGCCTGTTGGACATAAAATGTTTTATCTTATTAGACATTTGTGTCATAATAAGCATATGAATTCTTCACTGACAGCAAAAATAACTACAAAAAAACAACATTTATAGTATAATAACTTATACTGTACAGTACTGTGAGGGTTCTAGTCCTCCCTCTCTTCAAGTTCTCATCAACATCACATTTTATGTCTTCTGGCAATCTTGGAAAGTATCTCCTAAAATGTCTAATCCAACCCTGGCAGCCTTCAGGAGAACTGTCTCCACAACCCGCATTCATGGCATCCAGTAAGGACTGGATGGGTTAGGGTTATCTGGTCATAAACCTTCCACTTCCACGCAGAGAAAAACTTCTCTGTGGGGTTTAGGAAGAGGGAGTGTGGAGGCAGGAACAGTACCGACATCCTGGCATTTGCAGCAAACTGCAGCAGGATGGTGAAATGCCACATTATCCCACACAACAACGAAGGTAGGGAAGTTTCTTGCCCCTCGACTTCTCTCCTCCACTGACACAAGTCAATTTTGCAGGTCATCCAGAAAAGAAATGAGCCTCTCTGTATTGTAGGGGCCAATGAGCGGTTTGTGTGACAGCAAACCATCATTTTGTCAGGTTGAATCCAGCTTCATCCACAAAGATAAATGCATGTGCAGTTTGCCTGCCTCCATCTCCATTACTCTCTAAAATACAGTAAATCCACAGTTTTACAATACTCTACTTTATGAATAGCTGTGTATGTACCCTGTTTGGTTATTGAACAAACATCTTTCCTGGACATATTGATACCAGAGTTTTTTCACACATTCTTTCAATGGGTACAGTGTGCAACTGCTTCAAATTTAAATTGCAATTAGCTGGGTTTGGAATTTTTATTATTTAATTTTACTGTAAATATTCTCCTAATATTTTCTATATATTTCAATATGGTTACTGCATAAATGTATGAAAGTTGCCACCATTCTGTTTTGCATGTGTTTTTAACAGTTTTGAAACAGTGTGTTAGCGTTTGGAAAATGTGCCGTAAAATAGTGTTTTGCTGGTTGTGGAGTATGAATGAGAAAAGAGTGGAGTGGGTCTGACATGTCGTGCTTGTCTATAACTTGTCCCTGATGATCCTGGTGATATCTCCAAATACAACTCTTTCTGTTTTGTTTTTTTCCCACAGTGGCCCTGTTGCTGCAGCTGCACTTGTCACCACCATTCCACATGTTGTTTATATCATTTACCATGTCTGCCTTCCTTCTTCTTCCCATTGCACTTGACATCAGACTAGAGCACTTTATCATGCTTCCCTCATGTATTCAGAATTTTGGCATTGACTTGGTACTGTGACATTCCTACTATAATGTATGTTTTGTTTTGTCCTTTTCAAGTCAGTGACTGCACACACAAAAAACACAGCTGGGCGGTAACATGCTGCTTCAAGTTCTGGTCAAAAGGTGTTAGGTTAATAATATTTTAAGATTTTTCAAGTTTTTTTTCAACAGTTTTTTAAGACTCATGCAAAGGTTGGTTTTGGGAGAACACAATGCTGAATTTTGCTGTATAACAAACACTCAAAACTTCTAACCCCACTTGAATACCTTGCTAATGCAGAATTGTACCTTTTATCAAAAACAAATCACAAGGAGCTAGAACATAATGGGCTTCTGTTCTGTCAGGGTTCTAAGAACAATAAAAGGCACATTGTCAAAAGTCCAGTGTGTTGTGTTTCATTAAGTGGGCGGAACACAAATCACTGCTCCTTGTGTAAGCAGCACTTGAGTAAAGCATGGAATGCTAATTGGTTGAAAGTGAAAACAGGAACTCTTGACATTTTCTAAAAAGCTGCTGGGGCATTGACTTTTCACTGAGGAGAATGATAACTGCCTGCTCTTGAATGCCTGCATGTCATCAATATTCCTTCATGAGGAGTCTTGTGAGAGGACCACACTTCCCAGAGACAGAGAGAGAGAGAGAGAGAGAGAGAGAGAGAGAGAGAGAGAGAGAGAGAGAGTACCAGTAAAGTATTTCCCTTCATCTAATGTTAACTTTTTTTTTTTTTTTTTTTTTTTTAAGTATATTTTTTTTGGGCTTTTTATGCCTTTATTGATAGTGCAGTAGAGAGAGACAGGAAAAGGGGAGGCAGAGAGAGGGGGAATGACATGCAGCAAAGGCTGTCTGATGCGGGACTCGAACCGGGGCCAACTGCAGCGAGGACTGTAGCCTCTACACATGGGGCGCCTGCTTAGACCACACGACGCCCCATGTTCTGTTAACTTATTGACATATTATGATTATAGTCTCCATTTGGTTTCTGCTGTGGCTATATAGGACATAGCCTCTACTTTCTCTTCTAATAACATGCAGCTGTTAAAATGGTTTAAAAAAAGGAAAACAATATTTTTTTTTTCATGTCCTATTCAGATTCTGCCTGGACATTGAAACTATAGTGAAAGGTGTCAGTTCTATGTAATGCTGCTGGTATGATGTCAATATGACATCAACAGAGCTTTGCCTTGGGCTGTGTGGATGCTCTAACCTATTAACATGGCTGCCAAAATGAAAAGCAAGAGGCAACCGTCATGCGCAGGTGAAGTATGCAGTGTGGCTGGGGCCCAAGTGTTTCTGACTGACTTATTCTCTAAGTTCAGGACTGGGCTCCTACTGTGCAGAGCTTCTTCCACGGCCTGTTATTCATTAGAAATGCCTATTACCATCCAGGAAGCATGGGCACACACAGGTATAGAGCAAATCGATATAGAGAGTGTGTGACTGTGTGTTAGCCAACAGCACGAGAGATCAAATCATCCTCCTCACATCAGTAATCCTGGATCGAGGGAACTTGAAACATTAAACTGAACTATAATTGTCTTTGGTGTTTGAATATAAATATAAATTAAATGCTGTTGTGTTGTACATTCGCTTTTGTCAATTTTTAATGTGTCTCATAACCTTTGAGCACTATAAAATCCTTTGATGCAGAGGGTTCAAGTTTAATGTAACCCTGTGTGCTTAAAAATACACTCATGCACAATTAATTTGCAGTAGAACGTGTTTTTGAGGAAACATAATCCGGCCTAGATGACATTTTTATCTACATAATGAGGAAAGATCTATTAGACATATCTACAAAATATGTACACATTCCTGTCTGACAGTGAGGACACTGAAATAGGAAGCAATAAAGAGGAGGAGGAAGAGAGGAATGGAGAAGCGGTCTGAGTAGAATTGAAAAAAAATTGAGGGGCGCAGCAGAGCAGCAACATGTGAAGACGTGTTTTTTGGGCTCTGCTTAGATTGAACATTTATTTAATATTCCTCCTCTCCTTCTCGTCCTTCCCGGTGCGAACGTGTCTCTAAAGTGCCAAGTCCCTCGAATTAGTCGTGTCTTTTAATTCAAAGCTGCTCAAAATGCTTAAATCTCAAAAGCCGAAGCTAGGGCTGGACGCCTCAGACTCGCTTGATGTAGATCCGGCCGCGGAAGCGGGGTCAAGGTCGGATCTCAACGCAATCATGGCTGCCATAAAGCAAACGGAGCAGAGTGTGCTAACCAAGATCGACTCGTCTTTATGGCGCCAGCAGATAAACTGCACAAGAAAATAGAAATCCTGAATGTGCGCGCAGAGTTTACTAAGGTAATTGAAGAAGTGCAGAAAGAAAACACCAGATTCTCAACCCGCATTGATGATCTCGAGGAGGAAGCTAATGACCACGCTAACCGGGTTGTAGCACTTGAAGCTAAAGTTAATATGCTGTCTACACAAGTCACCCGGTTGGCAGATAAGACAGAAGATTTGGAATCCTGGCAGTGGCAAGATAACTGCAGACTAGTCGGCGTGGAAGAGGGATTTGGAAATATACGACCGGAGAGAGCCGTGGCTGAATTGTTGAAGGAAACGCTGGCCCTCGACTATACGCCGACGCTTGATCAGGCGCATAGGAGCCTGCAGCCGAGGCCAAAGGACGTGGACGCCCCGAGGCCAATAATCGTCAAGCTCCACTACTTTCAGGAGGAAGTGGATGTTCTTTGAAATGCCACGGGTGCAGGTCCCATCACCCACAAAGGCAAGCGTTTCTATATCTACCCAGATTACTAGGCCGCCATCAGAAAAAAGAGAGCAGCCTTCACCTAGGTGAGAGGATTGCTTCGCCGGTGTACGAGCGTGAAATACGGTCTCTTGTATCCAGCCACACTGAAGATTACGGCCTCAGCTGGCAAGCAGGTATCTTTCGTAGATCTCATCAAGGCAAAGCACTACATCGAGACCAATCTGCACCCGGGGGAGACAGAGGGAGAGTAACAATTAATTCACAGGGCCATAACAGGTATCATACGCTGCTTGTTAACATTGCAGTAGTCTGCACATGCTGACTTATATTTTGACTGGTAAAGGTCACCACACTGCAGTTGGATGCATTTTATGTTTGGACTATGGACAAGGCTAAGTGACATTTTTCAGTCATCTGAGGAATATAAATGGGGAAAAAAAAAATCTGGACTGAGGATCCATGATGGACAATTATGCACAGTTGACTACAATATGTGAAGGGTTTATGTAGACACTACGTGGTCTGGAGAATATCTTATTTAAAAATGTTAATATTCTTTGTTTCCCTTTCTCTCTGCCACATTAGTGTAAGTGTTTAATGTTAAATCTCAATTTGACACTATAACCCTAATAGTACTTTTTCTTTATTTTCTAATGTTTTTTGTTTAATTAATCCCCTTATCACCACCATATTCACTAATTTTATTTGATTTTACTCTTTTCTTGTGGGGATATCTTCCAACTGTAAGCTGCTAAGAACCTTATCAGCTTGTGACCAAATAAGTGCCAGCACACATGCAGCAATAATAGTATTGAGAGGAAAGCCCTATTACATTTTGTTCTGCCTTTGCAGAGTTCATGTAAGAGTTCAAGTTAGTGTAGATGTGTTATATGCCTAGGAGAGAGAGGAGAGTTTTCAGGGCAGTCTCAGATTTAAGCAAGACCAGCCCAGGAGTCCAGGATGGTAAGGGGTTTATCTATGTCTACCTGTTTGTTTTTGTCTGTTTTGTTTTCTTTTGGGTTCATTTGTGGTTTATAGTTTGACTCAAACATGCACTGAAGTACTCAGATATAGCCAACATGGAGGACCAGTTCATTACAAATTGTTGCACTATGATTCTGGATAATGTAAACAATCAACATGGAGCAATTTCGTTCATTAGCTGGAACATCAAAGGGCTGAATGATTTGGTTAAACGGAGCAAAAATATTTAGTCATCTGAAATCATTAAAACCTGATGTAATATTGCTACAGGAGACACATTTAAATATTAATTCCCAAAAAAGACTAAGTTGTAAATGGATTGAACAAATATACTGTATTATTCACGTTTTAACTATAAAGCCAGGGGAATAGCAATTCTAATTAGGAAGGGGATTCAATTTGAACACTCCGAAGTACCTTCTCCACTGGCTGCAAAAAATCAGTAGCATATCAGGGTATAAAGTAAATTTGTCAAAATCTTTATTATTTCCATTGAATAATCTGGTAAAACAGTACACTTATGAAAATTTGCCTTTTAAAATTGAAAATGACAAATTTACTTATCTGGGAATGGAAATATCAGGTTCAATTAAGGCTATTTTTCAGTATAAATACAGGTCTATTTTAGACCGTACCAAAACTGATTTGGATAGGTGGTCAAAACTTCCATTCTCATTGGCAGGACGGATAAATGCAGTGAAGATGACTGTAATGCCCAGGTTTCTTTATTTATTCCAAATGATTTCCATTTTTCTCCCAAAATCCTATTTTGCTCAGCTGGATCGCTTTATCTCTTCGTTCATATGGAATAAAAAACCTGCACATATAAAGAAGGCAAGCCTGGAGAGAGTTAAATCTGATGGTGGTTTGGGTTTACCTAATTTTTTATTTTATTATTGGGCAGCTAATATTGTCAAGCTGACATATTGGATCACCATGTTCGCAGATAAGGAGGGTTCGGTCTGGGCTGATATGGAACTGGGAACTACACTCCCAGTTTCTCCAATTTCAATCTTAACTGCCCCTCTCCCACTAAATATCAAAGCACCTGAACTGAACTCAAATTTGGTGGTCCAAAATTCGATTAAGATCTGGGGTCAGTTCAGAAAACATTTTAATTTGACAAATATATGTAGCTTCTCTCCAATAATGTTTAATCATCTTTTTGCACCATCTCAAATAGATCAGGCATTTGCAGTTTGGCACAGAAGTGGCTTGGTCTACTTTCAAGATCTCTTACCGATGATGGCTTTGCATCATTTAAATTTCTATGTGAAGATCATAATTTACCATTACTTCAGATATCTTCAGGTTCGGAGTTTTGCCTCTAAACTTTTCCCAGGGTATCCATCTTCACCCACTAAAGACCTACTGTATTTAGTCCTTAATGTAAATCCACTCAATAAAAGAGCAATATCAAGAATATTTGCATTAATTCTGGATAGCTGCCCTCATACGTGGGACAAAATCAAGGCAGCATGGGAAGGAGAAGTTGGAGAAATAATACCGGAAGACACCTGGAAAAATACCATACAGCGTATACACACATCTTCTCTCTGTATCAGACATGGCTTGATTCAGTTAAAGGTTGTACACAGGTTGCATTATTCTAATGACAGAAATTATACCCTAATGTTGCACCAAACTGTCCTAGATGTCAATATTCTCCTGTTTCTTTGGGACACATGTTTTGGTCATGTCCGTCTTTGTATGGTTTCTGGTCTTCAATCTTCCGGTTGCTCTCAGCGATACCTGGCAAAACACTGCAGCCTGACCCTTTGATAGCTATCTTCGGTGTAGTTAGTGATGAGCTAAAGTTGTCCCGCCTCCTCAAAAATGCAATTGGCTTGCATCGTTGCATGCCCGCCGTCTGATACTGCTGAATTGGAAGGGGAAGAACCCTCCTGCCTATGTTCATTGGATTAGAGAGGTGATGTTGGGATTGGCTTTGGAAAAAATTAGGTATACAGTACACGGGTTGGAGGATAAATATGACAGAACTTGGTCACAGTTCATTACTCATATCAAGAGCCTGCCTTTTGCCTGACTCCTTGTCTTTATTTATTAATTAATTAATTTTTCTTTCTTTCTCTTTGACTGCCGTCCTTGTCTTCTCAATGCCCATATTCTGACTGTTGGGACTTTTTTCTTTTTTCTTATGCAAGAGGCCCAGAATGTTGGTGTTATGACCATAATGATCAACACAGATTGGTTTGAGTCTTTTTTGTGTCTGTGTTTTTTGTATTTGTGTATATTTGTTTCCTTCATTTGGTGTTCTGTTTGCCCGTTTGATACATGAGTGTTTATGTAGATGTGTTTGTGGGGATGCCACCTGGATGGGCTGAGGGGCGGGTTCACAACTTTTGTAAGAAATGCTTTACTAATGATGTCAATGTTTTCGATATGGAAAAATGATAAATAAAGTTGTAAAAAAAAAATAAAAAATTTAAATATCACTCCTGGTTGTTACAGCTCAAGCTTTAGTTAGCTATTTTGTTGGCAATGGAAAATTACTTTTTGTATATTTTTTTAGACACTAAAGAAACCAGTGAGGATGAAGATCAAGACAAAAACAAAGATGACAATCTCTGACCATTTTTGAAATTAATACTGGGAAAGCTGTCCATATACCTGAGCTTCCATGTAGGATCAAGTGGGAATGTAGTATTGCCCTGGTAGAACCAATATCCAAGAAAAGGAATTTCAAGCTGTTCTTTGACAAAAGTCCAGTGTGTTGTGTTTCATTAAGTGGGCGGAACACAAATCACTGCTCCTTGTGTAAGCAGCACTTGAGGAAAGCATGGAATGCTAATTGGTTGGAAGTGAAAATAGGAACTCTTGACATTTTCCAAAAAGCTGCTAAGGCATTGACTTTTCACTGAGGAGAATGATAACTGCCTGCTCTTGAATGCCTGCATATCATCAATATTCCTCCATGAAGAGTCCAGTGAGAGGGCCACACTACCCAGAGAGAGAGAGAGTGTGAGTGTGTGTGTTGTGAGAGGGCCACACTTCCCAGAGAGACAGAGAGTGTGTGAGTATGTGTTGGCCAGCAGCACGAGAGATCAAGTCATCCTCCTCACATCAGTAATCCTGGATCGAGGGAACTTGAAACATTAAACTGAGCTTTAACTGTCTTTGGTGTTTGAATATAAATATAAGTTAAAGGCTGTTGTGTTGTACATTCCTTTTTGTAGCGCAGCTTGATGGTGTATTGTGACAAATGTCATCTAAGTTAAAGGAAAATTTGGTAATCCGGTCTTGTGTGCACATTATGCATTTAGTTATGTTATAGGGAAACTATAACTTTATGTAACATACAGGGCAGCAGAAATCATTTGAGTTTCTAAGGATTTGTTTTTATGATTTGACACATTGACACTGCAATAGTCTGATTGTGTAATGTTTCTTTTTCTTTGCTATATAAAAGTCGTTTTATTACCCGTTATTCTCATCATATTATGTGCTTGATATCAGTAGGTTGTGAACCAATAGTAGAGAAACAGAAGTGTTGTCTAAATTCTACACCACATACTAACGCAGTAGGTGCTATATACAAATTGTCATCATATACTTTAAATTAACGCTGGTGCACTCTTACTTTGGTAAGAGTGGCAAAATGTGGGCCAACTATCCAAAAGATATGAATTACTTAAGAAAATGTCAATCATGCTGAACCTGCAGCTGCCTCCATCCCGCTCTGTCCACCTCAGCTCTCATGCGCTACATTGCCCCCCCCCCCGCGTTTACTAAGTCCCTCGCCCCGAGGGGTCGCATAAAAAGTCTCTGAGATGGCCCGGGGCTCTTCTCTGTCTCTGAGGCCGCCTTGGAGTGAACACAAGCGGCTGCACCTGGAGTCTTGGAACATCCTGCCGAAGAACAGGGGATGAGTTTGGGAGTGGGGGAGAGTGTGGGGAGTCAGTAGGGGACACAGTCAGTGAATCGGGGGTTGTGTCCGCTTGGTTTCTCTGAGAAGGTGCTTGGGGTCCAGGACGCTGATGTGGCCTTGCACTGCCTCTGTATGGGGCCACCCGTCTCCCTCTAGGTGGCAGCTGGACCCTGTATACCACCTCTCCCAGCTTCTCCAATACTTCACAAGGGCCCACCCAGTGACAGTCCAACTTAGGGCACCGTCCCTTCTTCCTTCTTGGACTATGCACCCATACCAGGTCCCCGGCCTTGAAGTCCCCCCCTCTAGCTCTCATGTCATAGTTTCTTTTCTGTCTCATGCCCGCCTTCTGAAGCTGGTTGCGGGCAAAGGCATGTGCTGACTCCATTCGATCCTGGAGCCTCCTGACGTATTCCGGTCCCCGGTCTGGGGGTCTGCCAAAAGCCATTTCTGCCGGCGTCCGCAGCTCTCGCCCCAACATGAGCAGGGCCGGTGTGCATGAGGTGGAATCCTGCACAGCTGACCCGTAGGCCCATAGGATGAGAGGGAGGTGCATGTCCCAATCACGCTGATGTTCCGCAGAGAGGATAGCAAGTTGTTTCGCTAGAGTCCTGTTGAACCGTTCGACCAGTCCATCACTCTGCGGGTGCAGAGGAGTAGTCCGCGTCTTTTACATGCCCAGCCGGTCACACATAGCAGCGAATACACTCGACTCAAAGTTTCTTCCTTGGTCACTGTGGATGACCTCGGCCGCTCCAAATCTGGCAAACATGCCCTCCACCAGAGCATCTGCAATGGTCACCGCCCCCTGGTCTGGTATGGCGTACGCCTCCAGCCATTTTGTAAAATAGTCCATGGCGGCCAGAACGGAACAGTTCCCCTTCTCTGTGCGCGGGAATGGGCCCATTATGTCCACCGCCACCCTCTCCATCGGGGCCCCCACTGCTAGCTGCTGAAGCGGGGCACGTGACTGATCAGTGGGGCCTTTGTGCGCTGTACAGAGGTCACAGCGGCGGCAGAAGTCCTCAACGTCCCTCCTGCACTGACCCCAGTAAAAGCTCTGGCGGAGTCGACGCAAGGTTTTGGAGACCCCAAAGTTTGGAGGCCCCTGTAGTTCCATGAGCGATCTTTAGCACCGATTCCCTCAGTGCCCTGGGGACGACCACCTGCCACCTCTCCTCTCCTGTAGCTGGCTCTTTCCAGGCTCTCTGAAGCACTCCATCCTTCATCCGGAAAGCCTCAAATTTCGCAACCAGTCCTTTGGTGGCAGGCGAGCACCCCGCGACCTCATTCCACAGTGGCTTTTGTCCTGACTCCACCCACCCCAGCACGGGTTGTAGATCAGTATCCTGTTCCTGCTGCGCTCTCCATTCCGGTGACTCAACGACCTGTGCCTCTCTGCAGACCGGCCCGACTTCGTTATGCATGTGGTTTCGCTCCTCTTCTGCACAGAGCTCTTTCTCCTGATCCTCTCTCTTTTCACAGTACCGGCAGCCGCTGGGAACACAAGGGCGCCGGGACATGGCGTCAGCGTTGGTATGGCGAGCCCCAGCCCTGTGCTCCACTGTGAAGACGTACGGTGCCAGTTCTTCCAGCCAGCATGCAATCTGCTCCTCAGGCTCCTTGAAGGCCATTAACCACTGGAGGGCTGAGTGGTCAGTCCGCACCATGAAGGGCAGGCCGCACAGGTAGTACTTGAAGTGGCTGATTGCTCTTACAATTGCAAGCAGCTGTCTGCGTGTCACTCAATAGCGCTGTTCAGCCTTGTTGAAGGTCTTGGTGAAGTACGCTACCACCTTCTCCCCCTCCGGCCCCACCTGGCTCAACACCACCCCCATCCCAACATCACTGGCGTCTGTATCCAGGACGAACGGCAGGTTGAGGTCTGGGGGGGTGAGGATGGGAGACTCTGTCAAGGCCCTCTTCAAAGAGCTAAAGGCCAGCTCACACTCAGGAGTCCAGGCAAAATCACAGTCTTTCTGCTGCAGGCGGAACAGGGGTGCGGCTATGCATGAGAAACCGCGCATGAGCTGCCTGTAGTAGGACGCCAGTTCAATGAAGCTCTTCAGCTCTCGCAGATTGGTGGGGGCTGGCCAGTCCTTAACTGCCCGCACCTTCTCCTCCAACGTGCTGATGCCTTTTCCCCCCAACTCTGTGCCCCAGGAACTCCAACTCTCTCCTCATGAAGCAGCACTTGTCGGGGAGGAGCTTCAGCCCCGCTGCCGCTATCCTCTGTAGAACCTGCCGCAAGGCTCCTAAGGCCGCCTGGAAGGAGCTCCCGTGGACCAGGATATCGTCCAGGTAGACCAGGCACTCCTGTCGGGGGATGTCAGCCAGCACTTTTCCATCAGCCGTTCAAACTTGGCCGAAGCAGAGAACTCTAAACTGCCACAACCCCCTCCCGGTGCAAAAAGCTGTCATTGGTCTGGCTTCAGGACTGAGGGGCACCTGCCAATACCCACTGCGCAGGTCTAAAGAGGAGAACCAGGATGAGCCGGACACCAAGTCCAGACACTCGTCGATGCTGGGCAGCGGGTATGAGTCCTTCTCAGTCACACTGTTCAGCGGCCTGTAGTCCACACAGAACCTCATCTTTGGACTTCTCTTCTTATTGACCATCACAACCCCTGAGGCCCAGGGGCTGTCGGAGGGCTCAATGATGCCAGCCGTCAGCATCTCATCAATAGCGCTGTCTGCGGTTGTCTGATGGGCCAGGGGAAGGCGGCGGGGGCGTGTCTTGATGGGCCGTGCGTCGCCCGTGTCGATTTCATGCTGCACCAGGTGTGTCAGGCCCACTTCCTCTTCTGTCAGAGCAAAAATGTCCTTAAACTCCCACAGCACCTGTCACAGCTCCTCCTGCTGCCCGGGCTCCAAGTTATCACAGCTGCGTTTTCACACCTCTCTCACTGCCGCCAGTCTGTCCACCCCTCCAGCTGTGGGTTGCTGGTCCAGGGCAGGGGGCCGTACATCAACTGGGGTATGGGGGGTGGGGGTGGGGTCGGGGTTAGCATTGGTGTCGGGGAGCATGGCTGCAGGGGGGGGGGGCTTGGAGCAGAGCGTGTGCTTCAGCCACTCTCGAGGTAGGTGGGTGCGGTGTCATGGCTAACGTGGGGTGCACCATTTTAACTGTGGGACCCCCTGGAAAAGCTAGTGTATTCTTCCCCAGGTCTAGCACACAGCGAGCGGCCCGCAGGAAGTCCAGTCCTAATATACAGGGATCCTGTACCCCTGCAACCCACACCCTAAAGATCACTGACAGCCCCTCCACCCGTATAGCCACACCCCTCTCCCAAGCATAGGGGCTAGCTCACCAGTCACTGTTCGCAGCTTCACCAGAGTGGGTGTCAACTGTGTCCCTGCTGGGACAACATCACCTCTCTAATCCAATGAACATAGGCAGGAGGGTTCTTCCCCTTCCAATTCAGCAGTATCAGACGGCGGGCCAGGGTGATGGGGAATTGGCAGAAATCCCCCACGTGGGTCCAACCCACCACCCTCGCAGGCTCAGCGATGTCGTCTGCTTCTGGGGGGAGTGGAGCCCCGCACCCCCGTCCGTGCGGCTGGGCTCCGTCCACAGGTGATAAGTCAGGGTGGGACACAGGGGTGGGGGTCTTTGTCGTCCCATCTACACAGACCCCGGGGCATTTCCCTGAACATCAGCACGCTTGGGGCACCTCACGCTAATATGGCCAGCCTGGCCACACAGCACACAAGAGGACCCCGGCGAGGGCAGGTGCTGCTCTGCGGTGATTGCAGCGACACAGCACGGATTAGTTTGGTCAACTCAGCCGCCCATGCTGGTTTCACTCGTCCTGGGTCCTCCTGTATCACAATTCTCACAACAGGGCTGCCCCCCGCGTGGACGCTCTCTGCAGCCCCTCCCACGACCTCTCTCTCCAACGCCAGCTCCAGTGCTTCCTGCAGAGAACGGGGGTGCGCCAGTTGCGTCTGGACGTGCAGCTCCCTGTGGGTTATAGCCCGGATGAACTGGTCCCTGGCCAGCTCGCTCTGCACCTCGGGGGACATGTGGGTGTATGCTCTTCTCGCCAGGGTTTCGATATCATTAGCCAAAATGCGGAGCGGCTCACCCAGCCGTCTCTGCCTGCTCGACAGCTCTGAACGTAGCACACCAGGCTGGCTACATTGTCCAAACCGCCGCTTCAGAGCCCCAACCAAAGCCCCATAGTCAGCTCTTTTGGCCCGGCTGAGCAGTAGCAAACATGATAATGCTTCTTCTGTAAGACACAGAGCCAGCTGGAGCGCCTTGATGTCCTCAGACCAGCCCATAGCTTGTGCCAACAGTTCAAATTGAGCATGGAAGGCTTCCCAGTCTGCTTTGCCGTTATATTTTGGTGTTTTCATTTGGAGCTGGTTACACCGGGCACCGCCATCTTTGTATACATCCGGCACTGCGTCCCTGAAGTTCCCGCTCTGGTGCGTCGCTCCGCGCTCGGCGAGTCGAAGCCGGTGGCAGCAGCTAGCCCTCTGGCTGCCTGTTTCAGGCAAGTTAAATGCTCTGGAGCATGGTCAAACTCACGCCATACACTATCCATCACCTCTTCCTTTACTTTCGGACGAGCACCGGGCCGGTCCTGCTGAGCAGCCATCACGTACAGGCGACGAAGCGGAGTTAGCAGAGTCAGGGTCAGCCGTGAAAACTCTGTAGTTTAACTTCTGACACCAAATGTAGTGTCCGCCAGGACGTGTCAGAAGGACGAGTGACGCGTTAACCAGTTTAACAGTTTATTACTGAACAGGATGGGTTACTGTCGGCCATAACCACACCAAAACCACGAACTCTCCGGCATTAACTGTCCTACAGCTCAACATGTGCTCTCCCTCCAGAATGCTTTCATACCACCACCTGCACGCGCATGCTCACGTACCTCATGCACTCGCACCCTGCCCCTACCTGTTCTACACCCACAGGCCTGGCATTTTCACAGAACATCTGAACATGTACAACATTATACAGGAACATTACTGCAGGGTCGCTACAGTATTCCCAAACTTTGGAGGACCGCGTGCGAGCCTTTTTTGTTGCGTGTTGCTCCACACGCTCCGTCGTACTGCTGGTAGACGCCGCCATGTTGTTCAAATAGATTACACAGACGCAAATCATTCACGTAGTCAATGACTTCAATTACATCACCGCGTTGTCACAGCCCTTGTGCTGCGCTTGTATCCGGGTAAACCAAAGACGATGGATATAAACGGTCCCATTAGAAAGTTCCGGTTTTGTTCTTTGAACATTTACCCTGTGTGGTTTTACATGACGCGTCGACACTAAAATTTGATGTTGAATAATTTTTATAATCGACAACGTCGATTACGTCGGATAATCATCCCAGCCCTAAAATCAGGTTATTGGAGTTATTATGCAGACCTGTTTGGTATTTGTAAATGGATCCGCAAAATTCTTGTATACTGCGTCATTCATAGTTTAATATTTTTGACACTTGGAGCACACTTGCATTGCATTCAACTATTTGTGCTATCTGTATTGGCGGTTGGGGGGGGGGGCTTATTTATTGCTGTTATGGTACATTGCAAATAGAGGGGTAGCATAATTGTTTTTCACCTGGAGGAGGCAGAAGTGCGTGTGCTTGTCCTGCTTTTAATCTACGATGTATGAAATCAATGCATTTTACAGTTTTGTAGCAGGAAATGAATAAAGGATCTTAATCAAACTGCAGCTTTGGAATGACAATTAAGAATTAAATTAAGAACGTAAAGACAAGAATTCAGACAAATGGAAAGGTATAATCCTTCACTTTGTCAACTGTTTTTTCTTTTTTCTTTTCTAATCTTCTTCGCCAATACTTTTATACACAATATAGCAACCAGTAGGGACAGGAGAAGAAAAGTACAACTGCCATTGTGTTGGTAACACTATCATACTAATCACAATCTTCTAGCTTGTGGGTCCTTTTGCTAGGTGTTCATTTTGTACTGTCCTCTCATCCATAGAAATGTACTTGCACTTCAGTGTTGAGGGTTCTGGCTGAGTGTGACTAGTGTTTGACTGGTTGGATTTTTACTGTATCAGAGGGCAGTGCTTAAAGGTGTATGGCCAGGTGATGAGTGACAACATGCTGTACTTAGGTGTCTGCCCATTAGCTACTGGGTCTCCAGGGGTTGTCTGGAGGGGGCAAAGGTCACCCACTGCCGGAAGGAACCTTTGACTTGAATTACACAGTAACCCTCCAACATGTGGCTCCCATTTGGTAAGTGCTGCTGAATGAATGGGTAGGCAGGAAGGGGGTGGTCGGAGAAGGATATATTTGACCATGGTGCGTGGGAAATGTGGTCTCCTAGGCACTTCTCAACTCAATAAGAAGTGTGATGAGAGCAAAGAGTTTTGATTTACTCCATGGTTATTGATATTTTTTTAGCCAGAACTTGACTGAACACACACCCACAAAAAAGAAAACATTAGCAAATAATCTTCAGTTAATGATGCCACCTCCTTTTGTGTAAATTAAATATTTCTTTCATAAGGACATCATAAACATCATAGAGTCAGAGGGAGTTTCCTATCATCTCTGATTATTGTTAAGTGTGTTACATGCACAATGCCCATGGCCAACAGTGCCAAGACCCTGATATGTGACCTGTGAACAGTCATGATCTATTATGTTTTACCAAGGATGCTATTCATGGAGAATATATTAGCCCTGTGATTGAAAAGCAACCTGGACAAGAATCAGTCTCTTGTCAACGAGAGCAGGAATACACCATGATGTAGTATATATTTACACAACCATAAAACATTTACCCTGACCTGAGACTGTCCTCACCATTACTTCTCAGAAATCAGAAGGAATGGATGTGTTCTTGGCAAAATTGTGGAAAGCCAGATTTTTCAAAATTTCTCAATAGGTAAGAACTGAGAACAGAGAGCTTAATTTACAAGGTTGTCACAGTAATGTCAATCAGGCTTTAAAAACATCTAATAACAATCTCATACTGGCAACTGTAACTACTAACATGCTTCATCTGTGAAACATAAAAGAGAGGAAGGGTCAGGTCAGACCAGGATTTATATCAGATAAAGCTTGGCAATGAAATTGATTAATTTCAGTAGAAAGGCTGCAAACAGTGGACTCACTCGTGAAGGTGAAGTGACTTTGCTTTTCTAGTAACAATCAGTGCGTCGCGCAAAGACTCAGGCAGGACTGAGAGAGACTTAGGGGTTGGACTGAAATGAGGAGGGTATGAAATTTGCACTGTTCATTAAATTGCTGGGGGTTAAGAACCTTTTCACTGCTCATGTTCAGTACATTAGGGAATTTGGGTCTGAGTTGATGTGTGTTGAGTGTTGCTTGAATATTATTTTGTGTGTTCAGCCTGTGTATACATAGGTAATGAGGGTTTACCATATCCTCTGTAGGGTTTTGCTGGTTTTCCTAATCTTTTGTCGGTCTAAGACTCACCCAACTTCCCCAGAAAACCACTACAACCTTGACACCAGAATTAGTGCTGTTGAGCAAACTGCAAACTGTCTTGACCATGTTGACCTTTCAGAGGACACTACCATATTACTATTAATTGTGTTGATATACTTTTATACAACCAAGCTTTGTATGTATCAGAGTATATATATTACTGCAAAAAGAACTTCTTTTGGCATCCTTTGTCCAGTTGTTACATACAGTCTAAAGTGCTCTGTATATCCTTTACAGCTCTCCTGCTAATTTCATAAATCTTTTTTGTTACAAGACACAAAATTTTAGAAAAGGGATAAGTTTACATCTGAAACATTCTGTAGTTAAACCATCAGTTTTTTGTTTTCTTTTTGTTCGCCTTTTAATAAGCTGAGCTTATTGCAAATTAATTTCAGGAGAAAATGACTTTCATTTATACAATTTTTTGTATTTTTTGGTGACTTAAAACCTTAAGTATCCAGCCTTACCAAAGTTATGGCACAGTAACTGTATGTCAAGCAAGAAATAATAGACATATAAGACATATGAGACATGTGGAATGTGACGATGAGTTGGAGCCTGGATCCTGTGGAGATGGAAGTGTATGAAAATGGAAAATCAGTTTTGTTCTCTGACCTCATGTACCTTAAAATGTCCTTTTGTAGGAACTATCCCTCAAATTTTCCAGGGAGTGATAATTGACAGAGGAGAATTTAGAAGTGTCACTGTACAAACTCATAGGGCTCTATGTTAATGTTCATGCTCTAAAGTGCATGGAGCACTTAAGGTGTGTCGAAATCCACTTTTGCTAGTTGCAGCGTAAAAAGTGGCCGCAGTGGTTCAAAAGGGTACAAGTCCCATAATCATGGGTGTGTTTTGGGCGCCAAATGCAATAAACCAATCATAGTACCATTGCCCATTTCCTTTAAAAGCCAGATAAACCCGCAATTCAGTGTGTTGTGCACCCACCTATGTAGGTGCATTTTACTCTCTAGACAATGCCCCCTTAAAATAACAGTGAAATACTGAAACAATGACTTCAGATCAGGTTTCTGTTGGTCAATCACTTTCCTCTGTCACATTGTTGCATCTCGCCAACAATACACCTGGCCACAACTTATTTTATCAACATGCCCCCGGTTGCTCAGATGTGCGTAGAAATCCATTTGTTATTTAAACAACATGGGTGCTGGACGGGAAAATGACTACGCTGGTCTGAAATTATCAAAGACACTTGTGTTGTGCCTGGCACCACTTTGTGCCAGGTATAAGATAGAACCCATAGTATCTGGATGCTTGAAGCAATGTTCTTCTTGTGCCTCTGAGGCAAAGGAGTCAGGAGGTTTTACAAATGCTTTAACCAAATGCTTGATTTCAACGATTTGCATGCATTCAAGCAAAGATGCGCTTATTCTGCGCAGATTTGCATGAGGCTGAAGCCTTTCTCAGCATTCAGTCAGCGAGATGCTGGGTACACCTTAGACCACTGGTTGTTCAAGCATAGTTTAGAAACGGCATAAAATATACAAACATTTGGTTCACTGAATAAAAAAGAGCCATGATACAGACTACCAACTGTAGTCTGACTTCCAAGTCCCCCAGTATGATGCCAGGCATTATAATGACATCATACTGGAGCTGGGAGTCATAAAGGGAACTTTCTAGTTCATTTACATTCACATACTAAAATACAAAAATTAACCATAGTCCACTTTACCACATGAAGGTCACTCACAGCAACTGGTCTACTTACTGGAGGTCCTGCAAGACAAGAGAGAGAAAGGTGACACATTAACATTAATAGCTTATGACAGGCATATCTTTATGCACAGACAGTCTGAATACCCTCAAATGTTCATTATATGTGCCTGCAATGCAATAGCATTGAAGGCATATGTTATTTTCTGCATACTTATTAGTGTGAATGCAGAGGCATTACTCTTATATATATTAATATATATATATATTTTTTTTTTTTCTTATTTCTTCTGCGCTTCCATGATCTCTAACTACTCCTTCATACTTTTCCGTACAGAAACCATTCAACTTTTAAAACGTTCAGCTTGTTCTGAAGCTTATTGGATGTATACAACTTTTTTCTGCTATTTATAATTTCCAAAATATTAGGCTATTTCTGCAATTTTTTGCCATTCAAATGAATGGAGAGACTGTTTAAATCCTTGAAAACTTAAGCCTCTTTGATTTTCAACTACTTCAGCATACTTTCAGCTACAGACTTCTTTTTCTCTCTAAAATGTTTACAAGACTTTCAGCTATTAAACTATTTAACTTTTTGCAGATCACTTTTGAGTTTATAATGGGTGTGTATTGCACAGAATGTTCAGGGCTAGAGTGGATCACATCATCGCTAGAGTGGGAGAAGCTGTAAAATTTGTCTGAAAAAAATCTGTGTAACTCGTCCTTACGGCCACATATTTCGATTTTGGCACATAATTTCTTCCTAATTTGTCCTATTTCATACAAAGTGTCTACCTTAGCACAGAGGCTAACAGAATTTGAAATGTGACCCTCCAAGTGATAAAAGCACCCTTCAACTCTCCCACTGACTGCAATACAAATTCAGGAGCAGACTTCAGGAGAAAACCAGAACTGACCCTCTTTGTAACTCACTCCTGTTTTCACATTTTTGGATCTAGAAACACAAAAAAACCACATAGAGGTGTTCAAGAGAGTCTTGCGGCGCTGACCATGTGATCATTTTTCTGATATAATGTACCATTTTGTATTAAATGGCAGGAGTTTGAGAGGTTGGCTGACCCCTTTCTCCCATAGATTTATATGAGCTCTGTGTCTTCAACAGCCAGACTCTCTCTCTTACACACACACACACACACACACACACACACACACACACACACACACACACACACACAC